>NW_027272345.1:0-244364 GCF_040938485.1 Diadema antillarum | reverse complement strand
TAAACAAGCATCCAGAGATACATGTTTGATAATTGTATGTCCTCCATAACCATGCCAGGGTATGTTAATGAAGTATGCTTCAATCTGACTGGCTGTGACGGAAATGCTTCAATGGCGGTCGGGTGCATTTCTCTTGAGAAGACGGCTCCATGCAGCAGTCGCTGTAGACACTAGTTACGAAAAAGTCTACCCTTGATAACTGTACGTAAGGCTGCGTTCACATAGAAGTATACTATTCGGGTATTCGGGCTCGTTTTTCGAGGGCACGCGAATAGCTTGAATCGAACGATAGGATTTCCTCACACCGGTTCACATAGGAGGGCACTATTCGAAAGTACCGAATAGCTGCGAAAAGTATAGCAAAGTGGGAATCGAGCTTGTTCGATTTTCTTGCAGCGTATACCGTCTCTCGTTTATGAAATAATGACACTTTTGGTCTGGATTTGCCCTTTAGCAAAAATAAGCATGTAGACTGACATTCTGATGCAGTTTACAAATTGTTAATAAGATTTGCTGGGATGTAGGAGGGAGAAATCCTCACTGCATGGGATGGTGAGTTGACGGTGCGGGTGATGGTGTACTCGGTGCCCGAATAGCGAATAGCGAATAGCGAATAGCGAATAGCGAATAGCGAATAGCGAATACGAATACTTCTATGTGAACGCAGCCTTATGTGTTTGCTTTCAGCTACAGCACCCATAACAGTGCAAGTTCTGAAAGATTTCAGTGGTTGCATACGTGAGAATATGACATTAATTGCAATGATATATTGACTTCTCCGATGAAAATCGATGAAAATAGGTCTACAAAATTAATCAAAAATGCTAGAATGTTGTGATTGAAATAAATGTAGCGATCAAAATAAGCAACGCCGATGTTTGTATCATTTCATGTTTATGTCTTTTTTCTTTATCCAAAATCCCTAAATTGACATCTCTCTTTTTGCCTTTCGTGAAGTTATTGAAAAGCCTAAAGTCGATCGAGATGTTTTGCTCCGTAATGTGAAATGTTATGTACATTACCTTCATGCACGAAATCATAACATCAAGGTAGGTTTCCCTGTACACTAAAATGCGATAACAAACATGTTCGTTTTCAAAGTCACCGAGATAAGCATCTGTGATTTTAGGATTATTCCTGTAATGCTTATAACAGACAAATTCTGTAACATGTTCAAATTCCCCTTAACAAGTTACCACAGAGCTTGCCGTAGCAACAACTGAATACATTCCTGCCAAGATAAAACTTATAAAGAGCATGTGAATGAAATGCTTCTGTACTATAGGCTGTATTTTTGGAAAAGAAATACATCATAAATTATTGTAATCCATTGAAGAAACGGTATATATTGACCAATGCATAAACTCACTAAATTAAGGCAGGTTTCATAATAGTTACGTTCCGGCGGTGAGCGAGGATGAACTTACTTTAAGAATAAGCTCTATGGGTCGCCAAGTGTCGCACGGTCGACTTCGCGACGAAATGACTGCTTTCGTAACGAAATTCACCGTGCGACACTTAACTGGCGCCCCATACAGCTTATCCTCGAAGTAAGCTTATCCTTGAAATTAAGGATCACTGTCTGAATGTAACTACAGACTAAAACGTTAGAACCTTTTCATCATGATAGCCATTTCTGTTAGGAAAATGTTCCAGCTAGGATAAGCCAGTCCGCAGTTCCACTTTGCGCATGAGCAGAAAAAAGGTCATTCGTACCAACAGGCATTTTGGTTTTTAAATCACTGGAATAAGCATCTGTGATGTAATTATTATTCATGTAATCCTTAGTAATGCTGCTTGCCAGCACATTCACCTGCAAGCAAAAGTGGTATTTGGCAATATCAATACATCAATAGATAGAGATTGTTAATACATTCAATGCAAAATAGTGAAATTGATGCTTTCCTAAGTGTTTATTGACGGATCGTTCTGGTCATCTGGCATTATGTCTGGTCTACCCAAGTTTATTCTTTGTTTTAACAGGATTGAGTGATGAATCCCATAAACTGTTACGTAAAGCTATAAGTCATCCATTATGTCGCTCTGAAAACGAGGCATTCCTAATTTCACATCATGTAGTACATAAATTGACAGCTCCATGTACAGATTTGTGGAAGTTATTGTGGTCCTTGAGCAGAGAAACCAATACTCTGAAAAATCTTAAACAAATTACACTGCACAGTGTTGATGCCATGAAGCCTCACATAATATTTCAGAAATGTAGCAGTGTAATTCCATTGACATGTGAAGAATCTATGCATGCCTTCTTCTTTTGTTCTGCTTCCTTGAGCCCTAAATCCAAACTCATGCATTCTTAAAGTGAGGCTGTCATGTCATCATCCTTGTTCATTGCAATTTGCAATAAATTTTGAAAGCATTCTTATTCCTCATCCCAATCACTGTAAATTCTGAAATTCTGTACTCTGTATAATCAATTGCTTTCAAATGTAAAAGTCTGAAAATCACCCGGAGGTCCCCTTTAAATATCGTTATGAGCTATAATGCACCTGTCTCTGGTAAGGGCATACCATGAGGTATTGTAATGCTTACTTCGGTTGACATTACTGTGGGTGACATTACGGAATAGGCCGTTTTCTTTAGGTATTTTTATTTGTGGCTGTTTTATTCCCGAGAGTGCAGAGACGTGCTATTCCATCAACCTGCTCTTTTAAGCAATTGCTGCAATCCAGTTTTCATATCTTAGGGTGGGATTTCACGGAGCACGCGAACGATTTGCGAATGACGCGAATGGCAAAATCCAGCATTCGCATTTTAGTCTGCAAAAGATCGCCAAACAAACGTGAGGGTTCGGAAGCGTCGTCAATTGTTCGCGAATGTCGTTTTTACTTCGGCGATAATTTCAAAAAAGTTTGAAATTTTTTGCGAACCTTTTCCGCACACTTAGTCGGGATTTGCTCGTGAATTGTTCTCGAAAGTGTCTTTAAAGCTTCGTGATTATGCGCAAGACCTTCGCAAGACACGCGCGATGTTCGCAAAATGTTCGTGAAACCCCAAACAGACTCCGAAACTTCGGAGAATGTCTCGCGTATGTTACGCGAAATCTGCGAAGTTTTTCCGATCATTTTACGACGTAATCGCGAACTGTTCGCGTACCTTTTGAGACATTCTCGCGAACGTTTAGCGCACGTTTGAGGGATGTATGCCCTGTACGTTTTCTACAAATAAAAATCGTAGTATACATCTAAACATCAAACAATTAAATATTAACAACTATAGTAACGAAAGAAATTAAAGACTAGCAAAGAGAAAGAATATTTTGATATACAAAAAAAATCGCAGAATACACTTAAAATTAATTTCATTTGAACTATAGAGATTATGTGTTGGAGGAACTGCAAAAAAAAAAAGGAACAAATGCTTTACTAGTGGAGATACGTCCTAGGGGGAAAAAAATGTAGGCAAACACACGATAGAGAAATGAGAGAAAAAGAAAGGAGAAATACAGGAAAGAAAAAAAAATCAACTCAAGAAAGCTTTTTGAGTTGATTTTTTTCTTGCTTCCACCTCTCCTTGCTACATTTTCTCCCATGATTATTGAAAATGTTTCGTTGTTCGCATTTCCGTCGCGTGTTCTTCGTGTACGTAACATGCTGTACTTTAGCAATGATACACACGACAATCGCACATACGTCGTGGGAACTTCGCACAAATTGCGCAAGAATAGTTTTCGGCTTCATTGTCGGAAAACATTCGGAGAAAAACTTTTCCGAATGTTGGATTTTGTCATTCGCGTCCTTCGCAAATCGTTCGCGTGCTCCGTGAAATCCCACCCTTACTTGTTGTATGTTGGATAACCTCGGACATACTTTCAGGTCAATGCAGGTTGTCAAGAACAACCTCTGTTTGTGAGGTACAAGCATGCATAAAATTTGAATATGTTACGAAAACCGCCTATTCAAGAAAGATTTTTTTTTTTTTTTGAGGGGTGGAGCTTAACGGGTGCCCCCTCCCCCGAAAAAAACCCAAACAAACAATGTTTACAAGCAATACTGATGCAATGATTTCAATCTAACAACTCTAGAATTTACGATATGACGACGTCTATTTATATCAGCTGAATAATAAGTTAGCACGGGCACAGGACCGGTTGTCTGTATGTGTGGAGGTGGCGGGGGGGGGGGGGGGAGGGGTGGCTGTTATTATGTCTCATACTTATACTTAATGCATTCATTGGATGATGTGCTCGTAAAACGTCCCTAGTTGTCAGAATTATGCGTTCATATAATAGATTGACCGCAAAATTTCCAATGATAACATATTCTGCAGGAAATGCGGTGACATGTAAAACATATCTATCTCCATAAATTGTTGCAGATAAACCTGAACGAAGATTGAATCAGTTTAGGACACATGCAACTCTCGCATCGCAAGTCATTCTCAACAGATTTACGAGGATTTTGAAACGGGCTCCCAGATGAGGCTAAAAACATGAGATAATACGGAGAAAATCCATTTTCCCGCTGAAATCGAATAATGAGCGAACAGGAGGAAATCGAGAGCTGAGCTAACATTTCGTTGGTTGGCTTGTTTAACGACCCATCATAGTAGAATCCATGAGCCTTTTGTCTCTGACAGAAACCCCCCCCCCCCCACCGATTTCATGATTTTGATATCATTCTGTAGAGCTCTGTGTCTGCATTTCAGCCATTCTCTTGATAAATGCGAGTATCATATATGTTTTGCAGTCATACGGGATATCTAGGCCCCGTATGTGCTTCAAGGCACTCAGTTCGATAACGTTGCGGTGGCTCACTTTAAAGACCAATTTAACATGGCTTAAGTGATCGTATAGTTTGATTGAGACCTAACTTCGGCTTTCTAACATTTGTTGGTGAGATAATGAGAAACCTCGTATGAAATAGGAAAGAGCATGTAATTCCAAGACGGATTCAAGGTTTATATGATGAAAAATGGTTTTAAATGACTGAGATATCCAAAACAGGGCAATTCTAACAAAAGGTGCGACCCACCTTTTTATTAGGATCGCTTTGTTTTACTTTGTTTCTGGATGTCTCGGCCATTCCAAACCGATTTTCATCTAATTAACTCTGAATTCTTCTTAGAATGGTACGTTCTTATCATTCCATAAGTGGTCTCTTGGTGTCTCGCAAAATGTTAAAAGCCCAATCCTCATTTACACCAATACTAATCATCCGTTTCGATTGTACTCCACGGGCCAGCGAATAGAGTTCGAGGCAATCGGACCATTCTTCTCTCCCCGGTACGCTACCGGGTCTCCGAAAGAGACGACCGCCGATCCACTCTGCTGACTGTGTACGGATGTTCAAATGAATGAATGCAACTACTATAACAACAATGACAGCCTCAACGAAAAACAAACAAACAAGCAAAAAAAAACAACAACAACAACAACAACAACACTCACACATATCCACATGCACACATTCACAGACATGAAGCTTGCGTTAACATACACCCACACTCAAGCACTCATACGTGCATGTTTTAAAATGGGGTGGTAAGTGAGAAACAGATTTTGTCTCCTATTGCACTCATTCAAAACTATAGTAATATAAGGACGGCGCCACAAAGGTATTTAGTTTGGTGTTAAGATCAAATGGGAATGGGCAGATGTTTCGAAATTAAGCATTTGATGATTACATAATGATCGTGAAAGTATTTTTTCATTGTTAACGAGTCATAATTCACATGAGAGAGGGAATTAAATGGTAGCTTAGATATAACATAATCGTCTGTTTTCGGTGCAATAAACATATAAATTAGTTATAACAATCAAAAACGGGTCCTAGGCTAGAAAACACCCCGTCATAAATGAAAGAATCGTATGATTCTTTTTTTAGTGTCCCGGTTCAGGTATCTTGATTTGATGACCTAAAGAGGCTTGGTATATGTACACTAGGCAGCATGGTAGAAAAAAAGTTCCAAAAATAGGGGAAAATATCGTATACTAATAAGGAAAGGAATATACCGTGTCTGTGTGGGTGTGTGTGGGGGGGGGGGGGAGCGGGGATGAATTGAAGAATATACCTAGCTATAGACGAAATTTCGATTGCGGGACATCGATTTGCATGTAGGCCTACGCCCACTATTATGATTTACTCACTGTATATATTATGAACATTTCTGTTTAAAATACACTGTATACTCTGCTATTATGTATGATGTTCAAGAAAAAAAAAGAAATAAGATCAAACTGAATCTGAAACTAAAACTGACAATTATGTGAGCAAGTTATGCCTGACTGGCATTATGTCACATTCTGTCACAAAGAGAATAAAACACAGATAGATAATGAGGATTGAGTGATGGCAGCAATATAGGACTGGTAGAAGACATTAGTGAAGTTTGAGGAAAATTGAACAATCCATTAAAAAACTATACATAATTAAATCTATCATAGGTTGATGCCTAAATGTGAAGATTATAACATTTCAATTTCAACATAATAATTTTTTGATTTTTCCAGTAAAATGAAAAATGCAATTGTATTTTCCTAAATAGATGTATTGTCAAAAGGAAAGAATGCGTAATTTTCATTAAAAAATAAGGTTTTGTGTGATTCTCTTTGTTTTATTTACATCGTTATCCATGCGCTCCGATCTGTTGTCTTCTCAACGATATATACCGAAACTTCACAATTTCATAACTTTTTAACAAATTACCCGATCTTCTTTAAACTTCGCTGATGTGTTGTACGCCTACATGTACTGACATTGCCTCTTTCACTCAATTCATATGATAATTATTTGAGATTCACTCCTCTTTTATTATGTGAATACTTGAATAAAAGAACGACCCAAGTACAAATTTTGCCATAATAATCATGAGTGGGAGAACTGATTCAATATTTACACATGTCAGATAAAAACAGTATGCATACACATAGACACGCATGATACACATACATGTCATCTGCATGTGTTGGTGTCGAAACATTATTCAAGGCGCTCATAACAGGAAGGACTGTGGAAACATGCAGTGGGATAGTTTACATACCATAATCATCCCGGTATTCATCCCAGAGGCATTGTTATTGTATGTGTACACATTACGGACTGTTAATCATGCGCGAGTCAGTTATACAATAAGTTGTATTCATAACTATGTGCTGGCTGCGTTTTAGCAAGAAGGAAAAAAATTAGCGGATAATGGAAAGAATTACACAAGGAAGGAGCTACAGGGCTCACACGGGTAAATAATTCCCCATAGAGACGTGTGTTAAAATTCAAATTTCAAAAAATTCTGTAAAATAGCTGGGAGAAATGAGGTGTTTCATCTTCACTATAACCTGAATAAGTGAGATATTACCTTTCATCCATCAGATTTCCAGGGTGGGTTGTTCTGCTCTAATTCTGTCCAGGGGTCCGCAAAGCCAGACTACGAGTTCTTGTCACTCAAAAAATCACCTATTTTCCGTACACGTACCCAATGAAATATAGTCTCCTCAAATTCCATCAGAAAAGCTTTCATCTTCCAACCAAAATGCAGTTTGTAGAGGAATTCATACTCAATATCTACAACTATTCAGTTTTTTGCCAAACTACATCATTGATTTTTAATTAATATTTTTTTCTTCATTTATTTTGGTATCTTTGGTACGAATTTGTGAAGGGGTCTGGGACAGTCCATTTTATTTACAGGTGTGAGCCCTATAGTGGAGGTCATATTTCTTATTTGACTTTTCAACATCATAAATGTGTTTTTTTTAATGATATTTGCCCCTACATCATATGAGAAATTATACATTCAAGGATTGAAAAGCTTCTCAAATGGACACTTTTGGAAAATCATGCCCTTTAGGCTTTTTTTTTTAAATAAATCTTGCAGTTTTGATCAGTTCTTCATAAGATGAATACATAGATCCAGGCAGTTATCCTTGATTATGAGGGTGTCATCATCACCTTATAGCCTACAAAGTACTTGATAAGACTTTGTTTTTTCAAACAGACTAACTTTATGTATTTTGAGCTGTTTCAGTGGTAGCCAAAACAAAGAAATACATTAAAACAACACAGTCATTCAAAGTTGTGTGATACTGATGACTGACTGCTATGTACTAAGATCTAGTGACAAGAACATAGAGAGAGAGAGAGAGAGAGAGAGAGAGGGGGGGGGGGGGTAGGGAGAAGGGGGAGGGAGGAAGAGATCTGACACAATACAAGATACACAATACAATGATGACTGACTGCTATGTACTAAGATCTGGTGACAAGAACATAGAGAGAGAGAGAGAGGGGGGGGGGGGTAGGGAGAAGGGGGAGGGAGGAAGAGATCTGACACAATACAAGATACACAATACAAGAAGTCATTCAAAGTTGTGTGATACTGATGACTGCTATTTACTAAGATCTAGTACCACAAGAACATAATATTAAAAAAAGAAATTGTAGCAAGATAGGGGGAGTAGAGGAGAGAGGTGGGGGGGGGGGGGGAGTAGGGAGGAGAAGGGGGAGGGAGAGGGAGAGATCTGACATAATACAAGATCGACATAAACCAGCAGAGCTTGTATGGGATGAATACTTCCCATAGACTTGCATGTGTTGCGTGCATTCTCTATAGGGCTCACACGGGTAAATAATTCCCCATAGAGACGTGTGTTAAAATTCAAATTTCAAAAAATTTTGTAAAATAGCTGGGAGAAATGAGGTGTTTCATCTTCACTAACCTGAATAAGTGAGATATTACCTTTCATCCATCAGATTTCCAGGGTGGGTTGTTCTGCTCTAATTCTGTCCAGGGGTCCGCAAAGCCAGACTACGAGTTCTTGTCACTCAAAAAATCACCTATTTTCCGTACATGTACCCAATGAAATATAGTCCCCTCAAATTCCATCAGAAAAGCTTTCATCTTCCAACCGAAATGCAGTTTGTAGAGGAATTCATACTCAATATCTACAGCTATTCAGTTTTTTGCCAAACTACATCATTGATTTTTAATTAATTTTTTTCTTCATTTATTTTGGTATCTGGTACGAATTTGTGAAGGAGTCTGGGACAGTCCATTTTATTTACAGGTGTGAGCCCTACAAGGTTTGAAAAATAACTCCAATTTCATAACATGCCTACACTGCACCATTCGGTCTCGCGTTCACCCGTTTCTCGCAATGTTCAGTGTGGCGAGTTAGTCTCATTCCTCAGCCACGAGGCCTTGTCAAAAGGCCTCGTTACCAAGCAGTATAGTCAAGCCTTACAGTTACTGAACAATAAATGCAAACCATTGAAAAAAAAATGTGTATTTTCACTCATCCCGCGGCAATTTTTGTATGTTCCACTTTTCTTTCTCAGATTCTGGGGCAGAGAAAAAACCCCAGACAAACAAACAAACAAACAAACAAACAAGAATCAACAGCAGCAACAAACAAATAAACTTAAAAATATTGACGATAACATGAAATGACGGATACATCAATAAGACTTCCTAGTATTATTTTTTATTATTAACAAGTTATCGACCACTTAACAAGCACATAGCAATCTAGTATCATATCATAGGTGCACCGTAAGTTAAAGCGAGATTTTGTAGCAACAGCTAATGTATCCAAACTGGATTGCAAATATTGAAAAGTGTTTTTAGGGTACAGGTTAATAGAATAGCTATAAGAGATAGATGAGTATGTTGTAAGTCAACCGGTATATTTGCTCCCTTTTATGTTAATCTTATATGCTATTTTGTATACAGTCTCTTTGTTGATAACACATACACACTTACACACACACACACACACACACACACACACACACACACAGATACACACACTTTTGTTTTTCAGTGATCCTAGTTGATTTCATTCAAGTCATATATATATGAACAAATCCGTTCTGGGTACCGAATAAAAAACGATACAAACACAGTTTAAGGAAAAATGGCATCATTTTGCAGTACTTAAAAATGCAATTTTATAGTTTCTCACGTAAACATCGACAGTGATAATGAATGAATTACTAGTAGATCGAGTGAAAATAACTAAATAGTATTTATGAAGTAACATGTTTTATGATATGCATTGTATTCCACGCATTTACCTAATATCCAACTCCGTGATATCCTGTTTTTCTTCTACTCTTTACTTTGAAAATAAAACATACATTTATAAAAATCCTGTATGGAATGCGGCCTAGGTCAACGCATCTGGGAATCCAGTGTGTCTTCATGGTCCATTTCTCCTGTGAGTGACCAGATCTCGACAATAGTAAGCTAGGTCATCCTTTTGTAATAGATTTACTCTCTGGGTTTCGCGAAATCATTGGCTTATTTGATTATGTGCATGACATGCGGTAACGTTTACCTTGTTTGATTTTGCACGGTTCGTTATTCGTTACTCTCTGTTTGTAAACACTGCTCCTGACAGCGTTGCATCAAGTTACATATGGATTGTGATGTCATTTCCTGTCAGATAATATCAATTATACATTTACAGGTCACGGTATAGGGTTTATAAACAATAGCGAGTTATAATTATTTTGTAAGTAAACGTTCCTTCTTTTCTTATATTATGCGTTTTTGATTCTTTCTCAAACGCGAAATGTTCCTCGTAAAAGCATATGGCTGCATGAGGCTACACATAACTATTCCATTACCGGTCTATTTACGATAGGCCAATTGTGACATGCACAAACACATGGCAATTAAATCATCAATAGGGCTGATGTTTTCCTTTTAAGTGTTTCAAAGACCGATGAAATCTTAAGGGTGTAAAGAGAGGTACTGACATCCCACAAAACACTGTGTAATTCCTCTTCTCCTTCAAAATATAATTATACTTTCTGTATTTGAAATGAACAAGAGTGAGAAGAAAAGAAGGAAGCAAAAAAAAAAGAAAAAAAAAAGAAAGGAAGAAAGAGAGAAAGAAAAAGAGACCGAGAAACCCGATACATAACTACTCAATCATTCATAGATCAGGAAACAGCATGAATGTTAATCAGAGACTTAAACGCGGGAATGACATTTCATTTATTGCCAAGTTTCAACGCTCAGAGCACGATTTAACAAAGGGAGTTATCTATTGCTGATCGAAACGGTGCTCACACGCAAACTAAGCCTGTCCTGGCGGCGTCGGCTTGCTTCAATCATGGCAATTATACCTCCTGCTGTGCATATCTTTTGCCCGTTCAATCCTACACTATCACATACCAAAGGTTTGATTATCCGTCAATATCGATCTGCATAAGAATTGAGTACTATATTAATGTTCACGATAGAAAACTGAATCTTCCTTTTTCTTTTCTTTCCTTTTCAGAAAAGAGGTTTGGGCATTATTTGAGGCGGTAGTTTAGAGAACAAAGGGCGCAAAGCGATAAGGAAAATAATAAACAAAAGAAGGTGGAAAAAACAGGGTGATCATTTTGTGATAGCTAGGCAGTATGATTTCCTGAGAAACTAAGAGCATGATGAAATGGATGAATGCGGTACATTCAGTTAAAGCAGCGGAAAATCCAGTTGGTTTCAACAAGAGTTTAAATTTACTGTTCAAATAATAACATAATTCTTTGTGATGATAACACTATACAGTTTCAATGAACTGATTTTCGGGCCATTGTTAATAATCATGATTACCCAGATGCATTTCAACTCTGTAAGCTTTAATGTGTGTTTTTTGATTTATTTAAAAGCGCGGACTTTAAGTTATTGTGAGTAAGTGCCAATGCAAATAGCTGTCTTTAGTAAAGTTAAAATGAACACAGTTAAGTTCAGTCTTCGCAATTGCAGCAGCCAACATCCAAATTACCATACATCATGTATGTATGGATAAGAGAATTAGTACAGAATTAAAAAGGATATTCTTCGGAAGGTAACGTTTAGTCTGAAAAGAATATCTATATATTTTTGGAAGTACAAGTGGTGAAAATCCCAAGTACTAGTAGTAAAATAACGTATGATATGATCGTTCAAATTAGATTTTCATCAATGAGAACCCCTAAAAAATCAAAAGAATTTTCAGGTTCAAGAGGTACGTTATCAATCATTATATTGCAAATAAAAGCATATCTTTGTAATAGATATAATTTGTTAGACCAATAATGAATAAGAACGAAACCATTTGATTTTTAAGCCATCAGTTCGAGTACATTCGTAATTCTGCATTCAATTTGGACATTAACGTATCTGATGTATATTACTATGCAGCTTAAAATATTGGTAACATCAGCATAAAGTGCTAACGTAATAATAAAATGGACGATGTATCCACAATGTCATAAATGTATATCAAGAGAGAGAGAGAGAGAGAGAGAAGGGAGGTTAATAATGAGGCCTGAGGTACGCCATATTTAATCTCTAAAAGATTGGACTAGCAGGTCGTTATATGCACAAGACATACATTGCTGTCTTCATGATAGATAATCTCTACATACGGCAAAGCAACTCGGCGAAGTCCATGAAATTATAAGTTTTGAAGTAACATGTCACGTTTGTAACGCATCAATTGCTTTCGATAGATCCACACACACAAAAAAAAAATATCTCTCTAGGACCTGCTTTATTGGGGTCATCCCACTAGACCAACACCCACGAGTCATACAGTCCACGAGTTCGACATTGAAAACAGGTCCATGAGTCATACAGCTCACGAGTCATACAGTCCATGAATTCGACACTAGGTTAAAAACAGCCCACGAGTTTGACAGATACAACACGGGGCTTCATGTGTCGGTCTCGTGGGCCTTATTAGCTTAATGTCGAACTTATGGGCTGTATGACTCGTGAGCTGTATAACTCATGGGCTGTATGACTTGTGAGCTGTAGATGACTCGTTGGCTGTATGACTCGTGGATGTCGGTCTCGTGACGTGCACCCGCTTTATTTGCCACTTCATGTTTTGCATTGCAAAATAATATAATATTGTAAAACTTAACCAAAACTAAATCTATAGGATATAGTACTCTTTTCTAAAACCATTATTGGTTTATAATTACCGATATTTCAAGGATTATCTTTCACCTAGACATAAGGCTTACCCTTAGGCCTACAATGTTAAGATATCTGGACATTTTCCAGAAAACATGTGAATAAGAGGATCAGCAATTTTTTATGTGAAATAAATTCAAGAAGTAACTCGCTCATTCAATCACAATCATTGCCCTAATAGAAATCAAATCTTGCGTAGCAATCATTATAATAGCTTCAATAGTTTAATCAGCATTTGTAGGGTTTGAAAACAACGATGGTAAGATAAAGATTTAGGGAAAATCGTTTCCATCAGACTAGGGCCAATATTAACACAAAAGGGAATGAAATGTATTGATTACAGCTTTTGTTTAAAGGAGACCTCCGAATGATTTTCAGATTTTTACATTTGAACAATTATAAATTAGTTATACTGACGACAGTGTTTCAGAATTTGTGATAATTGGGATGAAGAATGAGAATATTTTCCAAATTTAGAACAACTTGCAATGAACAAGGATGATGACATAGCAGAGTCACCATAAGAATGCATGAGTTGGGGCTCAAGGAAGCAGAACAAAAGAAGAAGGCATGCATAGATTATACACAGGTGAACTCGCAAGCAAGCGGTATTGTAATGGAATTTCACTGCTACATTTCTGAAATATGTGAACCTTCTATTTCATCATCCTCGTTCAGTGTAATTTGTTTAAGGTTTTTTCAAAGTATTGTTTCTCTGCTCAAGAACCACAATACATTCCACAAATCTATACATGGAGTTGTCGATTTATGTACTACATGAAATGAAATTATGAAAATCATCTGGAATGTCCCTTTAACAATATTATAGCATGATACAATTTGAAATTGTTATTATGTTTGGCAAATTTTACTTTTTCTCTTTCAAATCAAATCGTAAATAATTCCTCACTAAACTTCATATTTGTTTCAACTTTTTAAAACTTTTAAAACTTTTCAGAATAATACATTCGTCCTGAATTTCTTATAACAGTAGTTAACCTATTTCAACATATCTGGTATCTATACAAATTACGATCAGTATGACATTTATAATAGTCTTATATGGCCTATTCTATTCCTTATGTGAATCGAATGTAAAATCTATTTTGTTATCCATGGCATTTTACAATGTTTGTTATTTTCCTTAAGATTTACCCATAAATTTAAACAAATCATATAATCGTATATTTTAACTGCAAAATATCATACACCATGTTTACATTTAACTCACTATAAATAAGAAACCATTGCTCCGATGCTGGATCGGGTAATTCATTGAGGTCTTATCCAGGTGAATAATAAATTCTAAATAATCATTTATTGTTTATAAAAGAACCTGAAGATATATTTGACGTTAACAGAAGAAAAGTCAGAGAAGAGTTATCAGCAAGCATGCAAGATGAAGCGTATAACCAAGCTTTTGAACGCATTGAATAAAAAGGAATGCATTGGATTGAATCGAATTGAATTGAACTCCATTGAATTGATATGGAATAGAATAATGATATCAATAGGGCTTAAGCAAACTGCTTTGGGGGTATCATACATCACAACTATAGCCACATATCGTACGAAAGTATTTACCCATTACAATACTCAACCACATCATGAGGGTCTACCAAGAAAGCCATAACAGTATGACTTACGGAATAAAATTCCGTGGAAGAGCAAAGCCCCCTAGAACTCCAGGAATATGTCAACCGTATGGGAAAACTTGAGTCAAATGAGTTGATCACTTTTCCTAGGAGTGCAAGTTAAGTGTGACTATTACTTCGTCAAAGTCCTTACTGGAAATCTCTCGAGGAATCGTTGTTTTTCAAGAAACTTATTGTTCTATAGTATACATAACTTTTTTTTTTTCTATAGGAATCTGCAAACGCCGGTTAATAAAGAAATTGCCTCCAATGACTTCTCAATTTTTTAATCGATAATGGAGCGAATTTTCATGGCAGACGACAGCACACTATAGACATAAGTTGAAAACATCAACGAGCACGTGACAAGAGGGTAATTTACAAAGCTATCAATTGTGATATTATTTTCAAGATACATTATTTCCAATATACCAATGCCTTTGTTCTTTTTAGTAAAATGACTTATTTTTCCCCTCCATGTCAGCATATTCAATAGCATATATAATCATTGAAAGTAGAAAAGAACTTCAATACAAGTGATCAATAAAATAAAAGAGGATACATCATACTAAGAAGAGGATCATACAGATAAGAATTGAGTATCTGAATATAAGAACGACCCAAGTCCATGGAAGACCATTTCGAATAAACTTAAAAAAACTCCATATCTCTTTTATTTGTCCAATCAAAATTCTATTCAACTGTGATGGGAAGGCAACATTGTATATACAAATTAGAACATATATTATTATGACAATTGACTTCAACGTTAATTGTGGAGAGGACATTTTGTGTGATGGACTTGGGTCGTTCTTTGAATCAT
This sequence comes from Diadema antillarum, assembly GCF_040938485.1. NCBI lineage: Eukaryota > Metazoa > Echinodermata > Echinoidea > Diadematoida > Diadematidae > Diadema > Diadema antillarum. The sequence goes on along the minus strand of NW_027272345.1, from coordinate 229,001 downwards.
GTACATGATATTCTCCTATAGAGATGAGAGAAGGATGAGAGAGGGTGCTATAATATGAATGTAAGAATGACCCAAGTCCTTCAATTTTACATTCATATAAGATTTAACTCATTCATTTCAGGCACTTCCGGGGGTAATTAGGATTTATCATTTATACACAAGATGAGACCAAGCATAAGCTACAATTTCCCATGTCAAACTGAATTTGGCCAAAAATTGGACTTGGGTCGTTCTTATATTCAGGTCTTCAATTGTAATCATAAATAACTGGAGGATGGAGATGGGGTACCCACTGAAAGCAAAACTTGTAGATTGTGCACCACAGTTACAATATACAATGTACTTACGAAAAAAAGGAGATAGGCCCCTATTCGTAGTCACCAAACACATTTCATGATTGGGTGAACAATCAACCAAAGTAGATGTAAAGTTTGTACATTTCATAGGACTGGAGCACCGAAAGAAATGTATGAATACAGCACAGAAAAGACTAACAGCACAAACAAGCAAGATACGAGACGAGCAAGTGACAAGTAGCTGAACAAAGACACATCGAGGTACGATCGAGAACACTACAGATACAACTTGAGAAAAGAGCAAAGAAAAAAGGAATTTCAAATGTAAGAAACAGGCTATATGGCTTAAAGGGAACCTAAACCCAAAGAGCAATGTGGATAGACCAGTTCGTAATTCCACTTTGCGCATGAGCAGAAAAAGGTCATTTGTACCAACAGACATTTTGGTTTGTAAATTCACTGAGATAAGCATCTGTGATGCAATGATTATTCACGTGATCCTTCTCTAAATGGTGCTTGCCAGCACATCCACCTAACAGTAAGAATGGTATTTTGCAATACAGGAAATATGCTGTTATAACATTCAATACAAAACAATGAAATGGATGCCTGCTAGATAGTCAACTGATGGAGCAATCTGATCACCTGCTCTAAATGCAAGCTCATTCTTTGTTTGAACATGAATTCCACAAATTGTTATATCGGGCAAGCTAATGCATTATGCCGCTTTGAAAACAAGTGTAGTGCCTAGCCAACTAAGAAAAAAGAAAGGTCATTTCTACCAATGTGTACATGAGCTGATTACGAACTGGCTTATTGAGTGAAAACAGCAACATTAGTAGAAAACATCAGTGAAAGTTTAATGAAAATCGGACAATCGATGCAAAAGTTAAGAATTTTTAAAGTTTTGGTGTTGGAACTGGTGGATGAGGAGACTGCTAGAGGTTATGACGTATGAGTAGACAATAATATATAAAAATATAAAGAAAATTCCACAAAAAAGAAATCATAAAATATTCAAATTCCACCAACTTCATACTGACATACAGACATAATATGTTTAGGGTAGCAATGCACTCCCCCTGTTTTCTGAAAGCGGCCAGTCAAGTGCTCTTTAATAATGCTAGAAAAGATTTCTTTTTTAATTTCTAAAAACATATTCTTTACAATATTTTCCACTCATACGTCATAACCTATTAAAGTAGTTTCCTCATCCAGCGGTTTCAACACCAAAACTTTAAAAATTCATAACTTTTGCATCTGTGTTATTTTCCTCAAACTTTCACTGATGTGTTCTAGTAATGTTGCTACTTTCTGTCAATTCACGTTGCTCTTTTGGTTTGGGTTCCCTTTAATGATATAAAACATATATGAATGAATTGTGATTATGCTAAGCCATGGAATTACACATACAAATTTTAATTATATGATTACAACAATATCTACTTCACTTTAGAAAAATACAACTAATGATGGGGCATTTTCAATATTGTCACTTTATGAATTCCAGAATATTAGCCCGTCTTAAACGTATTTTGTTCTAACATGAGCTTAAACAATGGTATATGACATCCTTCACATCGCCTGGTGGAATATTTACGACTATATCTTTTTTTAATGGAACATATTAGGAAATAAATCAGGTTAAGTTCGGTTTTTTAAACTGGACATGAACTGACCCAATTGAAAATTATATATTTAGGACTGAATTCTAAACATGCTAGAAGAGATAATGGGACGGTGTAGTGAGAACCCTAACCTTGCTTTATAGGAAAAGTTGAAAGTAACACGGAGTGCCTTTTTTGCAGAAAAAGCAATCTAACAGATTTAATGGGCATTACCCCAAGACAACAAACCGTAATGTAAATAATGGTACTATCAGTGAGGAATACAGCATAAGTAATGGAATAATCGGAGGTGAAACTTTACTCTATTAATGAGATCAATGTTACGAGATTTAATTTTGGAGATGCTATCACGGTTCTATTTTCAGGAAAGTTTACATCAGTAATAATCTGTATAGACATTTGATATGGGGAATATTTTCTACCGAAGTCTCATCGAAAACAGTATTTTGTTGATAAAGAAGATGTAGTATAACTAAACGAAATGTATTTTGTTCTCTGAAATTTAAGAGATAGTGTGTTGGCTCTTTTATAATTATATATTCTTATACTTGAAATAAAATCAGCAATTTCGGGACTGAAACGTACAATTTGTATATGTTTTAAAATTGCTTATGATGTTTTTGAACGTAATTATTTGGAAAACACCACCTAACTAATTAACCAATGAATATACATGTGGGTTGGAAAGGACGGAGAGATTATGTCCATGATGTGAATGTCGATACATTAATTTTCAACTTTATTTTTCATTTCCATCAAGTAAACAGGAGAAATTATATACAATGCATAAACAAAAACAAATTTGTAGTAATTTCAATAAACGTACATCAATACATGTGATGATGAGTAACAACATAATTGCATTTATAAGGTATATACATATGCATATTACACGGATGGTACTGGAAATGGAGGGTCCCACTAAAAAGCCGAGCTTGTACGATATGGGACCCTCAGAAATGCATAAAAAACTAATAATGACTTCATGAAACTACAAACAAATACATGAAACAAAAATAAAAGAAACCAATGTCAACTGACATGAAATGAGATATCAGGAAAGAACGAAAGAAGAAAAAAAAAAGAGAAAAGGGAAACAAGAAAAAGAAAATGAAACTGTAACACTCGCCATCGTGGACACAAGCAAACTGATTTCCAGAATGTTTACGAGTAATAAGACGCACCCTTGAATGATATTGCGAATATAAGGATTGGGTGAATACCAGTAAAAATACAAAAGAGCGGACATATTACAAGGAAAGAATAGACACAATGATATATTGCTCAATAACTGTCACATTTGAGGAGAACTTACATTCGAAAGATTATTTCACTCGAATGATAAAAAAAAATGGTCGATGTGTAATGATTAATGCACATCTAAAAGAAAGAAAAATGATAACTTCATTGAGTTCATGAAACAAACCTAATCCGGTAATATGTTATAAGATTTCAATAAAAATAATTTCAATTTATTCTTGAAAGAATTCAAACTTTGTGCTGTTACAATATCATTAGGAAGTGAGTTCCAAAACTTTGGTCCATCGTAAATAAAGGAGTTCTGAAAAAGGGCAAATGAAACTCATTCGAACGCCTTGTTGGGTAATTGTGGACGGACTGATTTCTTGGAAACATTGTTTCAAATATATTTGGAAGACTTTGTTATCATAATTAAACATAAATTGTCCTATGTTATACAGATACAAATCCTTAATTTTCAATACTTTATTTTCAAAAAATAACGGGTCAGTATGAGACACAAATGCAGTATGAAATATAATACTTAGTGACTTCTTTTGAAATAAAAGTAATTTATCTAAGAATGTTTGATATGTATTAAATTTCCCCACGCAAGAATACCATAATTTAAGTATGGCAATATGAGAGATGAATGTAATGTAATAAGGGACGACAAAGGAAGACAACATTTAACCTTGTTAATTATACCAATATTTCGTGAAAGAGTTTTACATATACTAACAATATGAAATTTCCATGAAAGCTTGTTATCAACTATTATTCCCAGAAATTTAATATGGGAAACATTTTCCAGTGGAGTCCCATAAAAAAGAATGTCAACAGGTAGTTTTTCTATAGAGTTGCTAAAAACCATATATTTTGTTTTTTGAAGATTGAGAGATATCTTATTTGCCTTTATCCATTGGGCGATATTTTCTAATTCAGAGTTTATTGTATTTACAAGAGTCAGAGGATTATTGTGCGAATGAAATAAATTTGAGTCATCCGCAAAAAGAATAAAGGAAAGAACATCTGATGACCTACAAAAATCATTTATATAAACGAGAAACAAAAGCGGACCTAATAAACTTCCCTGTGGGACCCCACATTTGATATTTAACATTTGTGAATTATAACCATTCAAAGAGACATATCGCTTCCTGTTCATGAGGTAGCTCCTGAACCACTCCAAGGCCTTCCCACGCACTCCGTAATGATGTAATTTTTTGAGTAAAATATCATGATTAATGGTGTCGAAGGCCTTGGAGAAGTTCAGGAACACACCTATTAGATGTGAAGATCCGTCAATAGCATGTGCCACTTTTTCTACAAAACTTAATAACGCATGTGTTGTGCTGTGTTTTTCTCTAAATCCGAAGTGAGAGTTTGAAAGTATATGATTGAATTTTAAGAAAGTAATAGTTCTTTTATGAACGATTTTTTCAAGAATTTTGGACAATGTACATAACAAAGAAATCGGTCGGTAATTATTGACATCTAATTTGTCTCCTTTTTTATACAAGGGGATGATTTTTGCTATTTTCATACTTTCAGGGACAATGCCATTGGAAAGAGATAAATTGAATATGTGAGCTAAAGGATCCGCAATTGAAGATATTACCCCCTTCAAAATACTGATGTCATCGTGTCCAACACTTTTTAGAACTAAAATCAGAAACGATATTGATTATCTCCTGCTTATATGTTGGACTAAGGAACATTGAATCAGAATTTGGTAGACCTAGAAATTCAGAAAAATGTTTCGTTGATTGAGGTATATTGCTTGCAAGATTTTCCCCGATTAAAGAAAAATGACTATTCAAAATATTACAAATTTGATGAGAATCTTCAATGATTTCATCTTCAAACCTAATTTTGGTAATATTACATTTATCATTTGATAATATTCATTGCTTGCTTTAAAACTTTCCATGAGTTTTGCATATCATGCCTATACAAATAAAACTGCTTGGTATAATATTTTCTCTTTTCTATACGTATAATTTCCGTCAACGTATTTTTATAACTAGAATATTTAAGTTTTGATTGCTCAGTTGGTTTCATTTTGAATTTATAATATAAATTATTCTTTCGATTAATTGAACGTAAAAGTGATTTAGAGATCCATGGCAGCCTAGGTATCTTTTTATAATCAGATTGTTTTTGTCTACGTTTTGGAATATGAATATCCAAGAGTCGAAGAAAATTCTGCATGAAATATTCAAAAGACAAATTTACATCATTTGTATCAAAGATACAAGACCAGTCTGTCATGGCTAAACTAACACCTAGACTGGCTATATTTTCATGAGTAATTCTTCTTCTCAATAAACAACAATATTTATTATCAAAGGTATCATTTAAAGAGAAACTAGTAGAGATGGGGAAATGGTCTGTAATGTCTGAAAGCAGTATAAGGGAATCGGGAGGAGGAAGAATATTACAAAAAAATATTATCAATAAGAGAGGCGGATTCATTAACTATTCGTGTGGGCTTAGATATCAAAGGCCAAAAAAGAAGCAGATGAAAATATTTCCAAAAAAACAATATGTCTTGCGTATGAATTTAGAATAATTTGTCTCTATCTGTTTAAAATTCCTCTTTTTTAAAAAGACATATTAAAGATATAACAGTTTTGCATATCGTTCGAGACGGAATTTGTCATTTAGCGCGTGTTAATCAAGCGCAAAATAAAAGCATGAACCTTCCCAGTGCACAAACACATACAAAGCACGCACGCATTCACACACGAATTCCGTGATTTAAATTCCTGTCTGTTTGTCTAAGTCCATTGATCAGAACATGTAATCAACAGTTGTTGAAATCATGGAATGCGGCCTAGGTCAACGCACTCGCGTACTATCATCACCTGAACTTGGAACCATCTGACCTTGGAGGTAAGTATCCCTTCATGGTCCACTCACTGACCTATCCTTTCAGTGGTCAGCCCAGGGTAGAGGTGAGGTCATCCTTCTTTTGTGATGGATTCACTCTACGAAACTTTCGTGGAAGAGTTTACTTATTTGATTACCTGTAGATAAATGGCGTGTGCATGCTGTGTTTGATTTGTACTGTTCATTGGAGGCGGGGGGGGGGGAGAAACCAACACCTTCTGTTAGAAAACAGAAATTGACGTTATTTTCTGTCAAATGATGAAGACAGGAGGTATTAATGATTTCCTGTCTATATAGTCTCCTATCACTTGATCTGTCGGAGTGCTCAACATGCATGCTGAAATACAATAAAGTTTTCCTCAAACAAAAAGAAAAAAGGGAAAGGTTGTATCACTATACCAGTTTCAGTATAACCCATATTTTCTAATCGATGAACGTGACTAATCAAACTTGGATGTTTTCTTTTTTTTCTGAGTGTTTATTTGATCTCACGTGAAGCCTCCTACTTATTGGAGAAATTGGCTGCATGAGATTGCTATAAAAGACTCTAATGTCGGCCTACGTAGTTGACATAACTGGCTTTTCATTATTTAGGGTTGGGCTTTTTTGAAGTGCGTCCAAAATTGTTGAAATGTTCAGGGTTTTCATGATGATACTGCATGAAGTCCCCAAAGTGTACTTTTTCTCGGTTTCATGCAACTGTGTACGTGCAAGTTCGTAGCTTTTGTTCTGCTCTTCGTTCAAAGCTATAATTTTAAACTGGAACAGAGCAAACGAAAGAGGGGAGGAAAGAAAGAAATAAAGAAATCAAAGCACGACTACACAATCGTTCATATAGTTCGGGGAAAAACATGAATGTTAATCCTTCGTTGAAACGTAGCAATGCTATTGTGCTCCCACACGAACTAACAAGTCCTGCCGGCTTGCATCAATGGCATCTGAGGCTGTGTTGTTCTAGCACGTTCAATCCCATCTTGTCACGTACTCAAACAATAGGTTTGGTTATTGTAAATGTCTAGCTGCCTGGGAAATACTGAGGTTGTTCACACTAACATGGAATCCCAAACAGAGAGATGAATAAGGGATTGTGAATATTATCCATGATAATTATCTTTACCCGATTCCTAGACTTAGAGCAGAAGCAGAAGGTACGCCTGACGTGGGAGAGTGGGGGGGGGGGGGGGTTGAAAATGATAATCAAAATAATATATTAATACATACCAACATTCTGTACATCTCTCCCTGTCGACCCAGGGGATACATCATTGAAATACCCATTCTCTACATGATCTTCAATTGTACCCACTTTTGCAAATGAAACCAAAGCTTGCCTGCTTTTACCGAAAATTTCCTTTTCCTCATTTATGAAATCTAAAACAATTTTTTTGTATCGTTTATTTCTTATAACTTATAAGTTACTTTCAACTCTTGACCGAAATAATACGAATTTTCATCTAACGTATCAAGGAATTCACACATATAATTCTAGAACTGCCTTGTAAGCCAAAAAACAAACAAAACAAAAACAAAAACAAAAACCCGGACAAACAAACCGCTACATTCAATATTCTCTATTTAAACTTACTCATTAATGCTCATAAAGAAACTGCAACGTCGGCTTTACTCTAACTAGATTTAAAAATATAATGTGAACCAGTCTCCCTTTCTGACTGAAAATAAGAACAAAGGTTTTCGTTCTCAAAACCAAAATTAAACAAATGTTATTTAGTGTATATCACCCCTTGTAATAACTTAAACTGAAACTCCATGTATTTAATGAGTAATGTCTTGCTTCTTGGTCTCATAAAACTCATTCTAATTTCTTTATCAGTCAAATCATACTTCCTTTCACCATGGTTTATCTCCAAAGTACAATTCTTGTAATTATGTAACAAAATACCCATAATTTATCTTTGACTTTATATTTTGAAAATTGATATCTTACCAAAAATCTTCAGCCGTATAAGTTAATAGATTAATTTGCTGAAATTTTACACTGCCCCTGGGTTTCTTCAGTTCTCTGGAAGAACATTACAAATATCATTTATCTTAAGTACACCATTTCCCTTAATACCTAAATATTGAAAATGCACAACGTTTTTAATAAAAACCTCTATGTGAAATGTGGTGTACATCATAGGCACCATTTTCATATAAATCACAGTAAACATACTCTTCCCCTTTATACAAATGTCTAATATTAAATATCTTTGGATTCATCACTTCATCCTCAAAATTCTTACATTTATCAATTTCCTGCCATGCCGTAATTATTTCTCTATAAAAAGATGAATTGGATTTCTCAGCGTCAATCTAGACCACTCATAATTTTCAAAGATGAAAATCTGTCTTCTACTGATTAAAAACAGTATAGTCAAAATACATTTTCCTTCCAGATTTCTTCTCCCCGTACAATGAATGTTTCAACCACAATAATAATAATAATAATAATAATAATAATAATAATAGTAATAATAATTTGAAATCTTATCATTCGCAGACCCCCATCAGCATAATCTTAATACGTAATCTTTCTTTTAAAACAATTTTTACGTTTCCACAAATTTCAGAAATGATCTTATCCAATTTAGATGATGTGCCGTGTGGACAGCCATGTAGAAAACCCTTGCTCATTATTGGTTTAACAGTTTTTATGGTTTAGATTTGTTATTGAATAGTGATCTTCAAGTGTATAATGTTACGTCCAAAGGGACAAAGGATATTGGGAAAGAAGCCCCCTATGAAAAAGAATGTTTTATGGCACAACCAAATATCGTTTTTAAAAAAGCCTATCTTTTACAAAGAATGGTTTGAGAGTGGTATTATCCGATTATAGAAGACATCTTATTTGGAAGGATATACTAAACGGTGGAAGAACTCTTATCATTATTGAAATTTAAAAATAGTAAAAGAATGGCATTTTTTATTATTCGAAACTTTCAACTTTCAACTTTGTTTTTCATTTCCATTAAATAAACAGGAGAAATTATATATAATGCATAAACAAAACAAATTTGTAGTAATTCTAAAAAACGTACATTAACAAAATACATGTGATGATGAATAACAACGTAATTGCATTTATAAGGTATATACATAAGCATTTTACACGGATGGGAATGGAAATGGAGGGTCCCACTAAAAAGTCAAGCTTGTACAATATGGGACCCTCAGAAATACATAAAAAACTAATAATGACTTCATGAAACTACAGACAAATATATGAAACAAAATCAAAGAAACCAATGTCAACTGACATGAAATAAAATAACAGGAAAGAACGAAAAAAGAAAAAGAAAAAAAGGGAAGCAAGAAAAAGAAAATGAAACTGCAACACACGCCATCGTGGACACAAGCAAACTGAATTGCAGGATGTAGGAGTAATAACAATAATAAGTAATAAAACTGCGAGAGGCTATACCGAAAATCTGGTTGACACAAATATCTATTGACAAAGAGCAGAGTATTTCATCAATATTTACTCCACATTTAGAAATTGGAAAAATGTAAAGAGATTTTGTGAAGTAACATCGAGGTATTTTTATAGTCAATTGAACAAGCAAGAAGGAGTACATACCAGGTGTTGGATCTTCTGGGAAAGTGTCTAAGAGATGGAGATAAGTTGGAATGATAGTTTTCTATGTAATTTGCTTAAAGTAAAAGATAATAAGTTGAAATAAAATTTAATTTCAAAGTGTTATATATTTTGTTACCAGTGAAGATGAATTTGTTCAAGTGGAAAATAAATACTAATCTTAAGTGTGATGTTTGCTAAATATATGAGGATGTAACACATGCTTTAATTACATTTAAACTGAACAGGAGTTTTTAAAGTAATATTTCTTGGTTTAATTCAGCAAATTTTTCATATTTCTGTCAACATTAATATTGCATTTTGGTTAAAGAGCAATGAAGAGGAGGAAGTAGATGATTTCATGAATATAGCTTTTTGGTGTATTCATAAATTGATAGTATTGCGTAATTACAAAGGTGTTGATTATAGAGAATGTAGATTGCGATATATGTTTTATCAGAATTATGGAAAGGACTTGAGGTAAACAAATTACCTTGTGACAGACCTTTGTTTAATCTTCCAAATAATTTATTTGATTATGTTTAAATTTCTCTCTAACTTATGTATGTAAATGAAAGAAAAAATTACCTTGTTTAGGTATCAGGTTAAAAAACGACTCCAAACAAAAAAGATATATACCTTTGAGACACAACATTATCATCTTAAAGGCAGGCTGCAATGATACACGTATATCATTTCATTTCATTTCGTTTCATTTCATTTCATTTCATTTATTAAGTTTCCACACAAATCATACAGTTTCGTGTTTACAACATCCATCCATGACAATGTAAAGTAACACATGAATTATAGATTAAGTGCAGTATATACAAATAGTCGTCACATGGCACAAAATCAATTGAAATCATTCTCAAGTACATTGCATTCATGACGGATAAATAAAATTGGGTGTGGTGGAAACCTATATAGAAGCAGATGTTTGTGAGAGTGTAGGTTTCCCCGAAAGAAAGTCAAACAAATGCTGTTACACACACACACGCACACACACACACTCACACTCACAACAAGGAGAGAATGAGAAAGAAGAAGAGTAGAAAACACCAACAAGACCGTCATATGGACAATATCAATGACGGTACCTGCAGCTGCAAGACAATATTGCAAAAGGAAAGAAATATGAAAGAAAAGTATCCATATTACGAATATGAGTATGTACATGTATGTATAGGATAGGTACATCATGTAAATTATAATTTATGAGCATGTATATGTATGTATACGATGTGCCTTATCATTACTGCGTACATAAAATAAGCACGATATATTTCATTTCATGTCAAATAACCATATGTATATAGGATACTTTGTATTCACACATTATTATTTTCATAGTGCGTATTCGGTCATTACTCCGGCAAAGGCAACTGAACGTGTTAACTTTAATATCATTATCATATTGTATCTATTACCATTACTATTATTGTAAAGTAGTTGGAGTGGTACACATACACTCTGTTACTTTCCCTTTTCCCCCTACCCTTCCCTATTTCTCTCTTTCTCTATTCCCTATTCTATCCAGAGTAGGTAAGCATATAGTCTCCATACCGTCAAGCCTCGGCTTATTTTGGAGACCCTTCTGTTTAAGTTCCATAAGCTGTTTGTATTTGTCTTGTATATTTGTACTAAAAACTATGTGTCGATATACTGTTTGTCATAAATGACATGTATAAAATGATATCTGATGTAACGGAATTAAGCAGAAATAAATCAAATCATATCAAAATTAAGTATTAAGAATGAAAGCATGAGGACCTGTTCTGCAATCATGCCGAATAATCTACTGTATACCAGAATCAATAATTTCGAATCATCTGCTAAATCATATCAATTCATATTATCACCAGAATATTGCAAAAGAAGTTTATTTTCAAGCTTCCATTTGAATGAATACCAACCGGGAGTTTCTTTGTATGTATATGTATGATTATGATAATGTATGATATGATACAAAAAGCATATATATAATTATATATATATGTATGTATGTGCGTGTATAATATACACTTACACACACACACACACACACACATATATATATATATGCAGAGCTTGCTTTACAAACGGTCATAAATCCATTGAAAAATGATGGATTTAACGCCTTTTGGCAGCAAGGTCTTCATATATAAATACAGTTGTCCTCAAAATAATTAATTTACCATTTAACATTTGTAGTATTATTTTTTTTTCTCATGAGGGAATGATGGAAGAATCGTACTTCTGTGTGACTTTCATGCATTTACTTGTCATCAACCAATTTGCATTTGGTTTTGACTTCATTAACATAACAACAGAAAAAATAAGAGTTTTTTGATTTTTTTTTTTTGTCTTGAAATGTATGAATTTTTGCTGGGAACGTGGTAAAATCCCGTTGTAACAAACGAATGGTTTGTGATCATTATTGATGACAAATGTCCAAGTTCAGATGAAGTCTATGAAGCTTTGAAATGAATATTCTTACATTTCCCTTTGTTATGTTAATGAGAAGAGACTGGAAATGTAATGACCTTTAATATGACAATGTAAGTCATCAAACCGACGCCTGCGCTTCATCACAAGTTTATCATTTTATTTGAAATTGACATTAATAGAAAAAATATCAGAGCTATGAATAATTTTGCAGACAATTGTTCGCTTCTCTCTCATCGTGTTGAAACACGTTTTGCAGTGGCATTCATGATCTATACTATGTCACCATTATTGTTGATGCTGGTGTTGTTGTTGTTATTGTCGTTCTCTTTGTTTTCAAAATCATACTACAGAATAATAGAACATCAGTAAGTTGTTGTTGTTATTGTTGTTTTTGCGCCTCTGCAACATTCGGGATCGCTATTTGAAATCTTTCGCCAGATCGTGGTACAAGGAGGTACAAGAAGCGCTGAGAGAGGGTTTTAAAAAATGGCCCAATGAACATGAACTGAAGGTAAATTAATGCACACTAACTCTTCCTCCCTCTCTTATTGTTAAATGTGTTATTGCTCCGGCATCTGCAGTCGGCTTGTAATCCCTTCCGATGAGGGCTTCTGCGTGGGAGAGATCCTTCCTGTATAGGAATCGCTGGAGAAAAAAGAAGAAGAACAGAAGATTAAAGAGTCCACTGTCACGACACACGAATCATCGCAGATTACATGCAAGCGTGCACACACTCACACACATACGCACACACACACAATATGTATATTGTATCTTTCACATACGAATGGAAGGAACAATAATTATTATGCAGTATATGTAAAAATAATGTCGCAATTTCGCAAAATACGTAACACAAAATTTTGCTGTTTTTATGGATATTTTGTTTCCTTTCCTCTGATCTATGGGCAAGCACAAAATTATAGGTGGGATTGGCTTACTAGTAACAAAGATACCAAAGCACAAAATATTTGGGTTACATACATAGTTTCTTCATATTAGCGAATTGAATCACGTACAATGTAGTAAACTCTCAATGATGGAGCGCCACACACTCAAGCAGGTACTCCAGGGAGATGTCAGTAAGAGAATGCCCATCTCCCTCATAACACAAATCCAAACACTTTCTACACTAAATGCGAGAGTTTTTTTTTTATAAAAATGATACATTGTCGTCATGGTCGTTCTAACACTTCTTATCCCATCACAAAAGGCACTTCTGGATAGTTATCTGGAGGAAGCATTCCCGCCATTAACTAAGAAAACATATTAATGAAATAATATGCTGAACATAATCATATAGGGCCTATTATGCATTGAACATGTTAATATACGGCAGTTGGCATTGACGTCAGGTCCACACCCGTATTCCATACAGTAATGTGGTAGACGGCTACCTGTGAGATAGTTTTGACATTCAGTCTGATTTCTTTAGATGCTTTTCGGGGTTTTACATGCTTTTTAAGTGTTGGCAGATCTGATAATAGCGAGCCTTATAGATCTTTGACGCGAATGCTAATACAACGCTTATTAGGCAAAAAAGAAGTGTGTTCTGTAGATGCGCGTGACAACTCTTTCAACCTGGGTGGCTGTCCCTCCCGGGAGGATGCGACGTCTAATAAGTAGCGTTCGCGTCACACATCTAAAGCTCGCTATTGGTGAAATGTGAAACCCGAGGTCTGAACCAACTGGAGCAAGTTACTGATTGGAACAGGTCGAACTAGTTGTCAAGAGCACGCAGTCTTTAGGCTCATCAGGCGTAGGACGACTGCTTGACCAGCCGGGTTGAACTCCCAGCCTGATTGAGCAGTAAAGAAATCACAAAAGCATGACATTTAAACGTCTGCTTGCTTTGATAAAGAATCCAACCAGCACGGATAGTTCAAAGAGAAACGAAACGGTCTGGATTTTAATATTCTGCAGTATGGTATACAGGCGATCCACAGAGCTGTCACCCCCTTTATTCAATCTATGAAAGAAAACAAAAATGCTTTCTCAGTGTTGTTGCTCTCAATATTTCAATTATCATAGTAAATTTTTTACATTCCTTGCTTATCCTTCGCTTTCATGTTACTTCGTAGTTACACAATATCTGATTATTGTGATCCCAAACGACATTATGCTATTGCAAAAAAAAAAAAAAAAAAAAAAAAACCCAAACAAACCCCAACCAAACTCCCAAACTGTCAAGACATAAAAGAGTCCGCTCCCTATTTGTATACCGTGGGAGTACTGTGATGTCGGTGGAGTCGAGAAAGCTCTAGCCTGGCAATAAAGGACGAATGGTTCCCTGTTTTTCCAAGTCAGAACATCCGATGAAAAACTGGGTGTGTGAATGCTGATTGGGTACCCGGCAATGCTGGGGGTAATAAAAATCACACCCGTGTGAGCGGGGTTCTCTGGGAGAGAAAAATGCTATCACGTTGTATACACAGTATACGATGCGCGGATAAGGGACGCCATTTACAGCCTTACATACAGTTCATATTGGATTGATTCGGTGTGTTTGCTTGTTAGTACGTGTGTGTGGGTGTGTGTGTGTGATATCATTTCATATGAACTGTCATCCTGTGCCAAAGGAGCACTGTCATGTTTTGTAATCACAAAGGATATTGGGCAAATATTGATTGCTTTCTTGGGATGAACAACAAAAGGACATGGTAGATGGTTTATCACACACTCGCACATACGTAGTATACATTTATTCGAAAGGAGTAACTCCGTGCATATCTCGGATATGTAATAGATCTTCTCCCAAATAAGATTATCATCAACACAAAACGTAATACGACATGGCATATTAATTGTTTGTGTTGTGAACGTACGCCCGTCTCGAAGACGAAAGACAGCCAAGTTTGCTCCTCGGGTGATTAATCTGTGATTTATCAAAAAAGAAATCACATAATGTATTTATATCATAATACATGTATATAAATACTGTGTTGATAATATAATCAGAATATATAGAGAATATAATCATAATAAAAAAGATGATACAAAAATATATACAGAGCGTATCAAAAAAAGTTACACTTTTGAAAAAAATCTCATGATTTAATCTCAAGATGTTTCGGAGATTTTTTCTTATTTATGGATGCCCAATAATCTCATCTATCAAGCGCAATCAACAAAAATGTTTGTTCACGCTTGGCTAAACACTGACGCTCTTTGTCCAGAGTGTGAAAAATGACTTGCGCCAAAGTGAAAGAAGATGGAAAATTCAGCCAGCACTCAAAATAAGTGTTCTCATTCAATCAAATTGCTCTCTTGCTCACAATGTTGATTATGTTACGTTTTGAATGATCCCATTGTGTTATGGAAGGTTGATTAACAACATCAAGATCCTTTAAGCACAGTTATCACAAATCATGCATAGACATATCGAACCCACATGCTAGTCACTCAGTCAAGAAGAAAAGTACATAATTAATGCATCCTCAGATCATTCAATCAATCAAATCAATCCAATCCAATCAATTAATCCATCAATCAATCCATCAAGCAATCAATCATTCATTCAATTAATCAATTAATCAATCAATCAATCAGTCAATTAATCATTCATTTAATCAATCAATTCAATCAATCAATTAATTAATCAATCAATCAATCAATCAATCAATCGATCAATCAATTAACCATTCATTTAATCAATCAATCAATCAATCAATCAGGTGCAGTCATGCAGTCACAATTGTATGCATTTTTAAAGTGGCAGATTGACATAGGGAATATCACCTCCCCCCCCCCCCCCCCCCCCCCCCCCCCCCCCCCGCGGCTCAAAGGCTGATCAATGTTTGAAAAACTTATTTATTTGTTAATTTATTCATTCAATCAGCCAATTGATTATTTCAATGACTGAAAAGTGATTAATTGATTATTGGTATGATTCACTGATCGATTGACCGACTCAATGACTGAATAACCGATATATCAGTTGATGTATTGATGGATTGATTGATTGACTGATTAATTGGTCAATCAGTTGATTGATCAATGGGATGAATGATTTGAATGTTAATTAATTTGGTACCACTGCCACATTAATGAATAACTGGCATATGGTATTGATGTGTCCGTGTATTGTGAAAACTGTGCTTTAAAGATCTTGAAGTGGTTACACACTCTAATTCTCACCAATTAATTCAGAAATGAAATCATTAAAATTACGATAAAGCTGACAAAAAATCTCAGACTATCATAACATAATCAAAGCTTAAAGCAAAAGAGCAATTTGTTTGAATCGGAGCACTTATTTGGACTGCTTGCTGAATTTTCCATCTTTTTTAAATTTGGCGCAAGTCATTTTTCACACTCTGGACAAAGAGCGTTAGTGTTCAGCCAAGCGTGAACAAAAATTTGTTTTGTTGATTGCACTTGATAGATGAGACTATTGGGCATCCATAAATATGAAAAAATCTTCCAAATATTTTGAAATGTAATTTAGACAATTTCTTTTTCAAAAGTGTAACTTTTTTTGATACGCCCTGTAGAGAATATAATCATATGATAACAAGAAAATATATAAATAAATAATTACAGTACATTATACAAGCACTTTTATTCCTACTGACGTCTCTTTCAAAAAAAAAATTGAAGACATAGAAATAGAATCAAAATTTTGTAGTTTTGCGATTGGTTCTCTGTCCATACCTGAACTTATATGACATCCTCTGAAGGTCATCGAACTATTACCGCAAATGTTGCCTTGTTTACAGTCATTAATCACCTTGATATTTGTAGCCTTCGAATAAAAAAATATTAAAATTAATTTGCATTTTTTCCCTTTCCCTGTCACTTTTCCATCAGTTAGCTTCACCATTATAAAAATCGAAAGAAACTGAAAAGGCCGTTGTTGCCAACACAGCGGCCTACTAAGCTTTTATGATTATCACTGCACAATTATGATATGCAACATAATTGACTCGGTTTCTTTGTCGAATGTTGACAGCTATAGCATAACACATCAACAAGGTACAGCATGACAATATAAGCATGCGGCAACAACAACACAATCAGCCGCTAACCCTGAGACTCCAATGTTGTACGTTTTTTCGCGACCTTTAAAGAACCAGACACAACTTTTGCTTGTATTCTATCAAAATGTCATTATTCCTTGTTTCATCTGAAATGAAATGATTTCTTTTATTCTGACGCATTATCCGTGTGTAGGCGCACTTTTGGTCCAGTTTTGGCTGCTGCGGTGTAGTGCATTGACCAATGACACTCACTCTTGGCGTTATAACTGGTTCGCCCACGCCGGCCAGATTATACACAAACTCCATCCATACAAGCCTCAGACGTGTTGCACATGATCTGTTTTAGTGTATATCATTTTGTGCATAATGTAGAAATTACTGAGAGTATGCATGTCCGAATAGACCTATGAATATATGCATATATGTGTGTGGGGTTCTTGTATGTATGTTTGTATAATGTGTGTATTATGTGTGGATGGGCAGATGGATTTTCTGGGTCCACACGGTTCAGCAAAAAAGTGCTTGCAGGTTGTAATATTGTTAGCTTATTCTGAATTTGTATTTTTTGGGGGGGTATTTTATAATGTTGAAATCCCCGTTACCTAGCGTATATTTAACAACACGTTTTTATCTGTACATGAGTAGATTAGGGATGATCACAGTTACATAATGTTATTATGTTTTGAATGATGCGTGTTTTACAACCCCTGCTTTTCAGTGGACAACTCTTTTCCATGTATTTACTTTTCTGCCAACCTTACAAAGAATGCATTGCTATTTTTGGTTATTCTACATAATTATAATTCTATTATAATATACTTGACTATCCGCACTGCATCTGCAATATATGTATTTCTTACAAAATTATTGGAAAGCAACTTGAATTCTGTAATGTATGCCTTGTATTTTGTTTCACTCTTTTGTCGGATGGAAATAAATTGAATTGAATTGAATGCATTGATATATATGAGTGATTGAGTAAATAGATGTTTTCTATAATTATCTTACTAATTATTACATTGTCACAGAGTTATCACAGCACTACAGAGTTTGGGGTCACAAGTTCAACTTCAAGGCAAGACGTAATGCTTTAAATACCTCGCGGCTCCGTTCAGAGTGGGATACACTCGAGTGCCGCCGAAGAAGTGGATCGGGTGGCGGCTAATCTGTGAAGTGCGTAGCGGGCTGGCGTCCCGTAAGCAGCGGCAGTAATTTTCGGATGATCATGGCAGCAGCTACACGCGCTGATAAAAAACCCAAACAACAAAACATAATACTATCTGAAGGAGGAAGTCTTGAGGATTTCAGACCAACTGAAGATCACGAATCAATTTTGACAATGACTTCTACCGTAACGATAACAAAGACAACATCATTAACAAGAACAGCAGGGATAAAACTTCTGGGAACACTCCAGAACGTACTTATTCCTTAGAGCAAATGAGAGGATTAGGCCTACGCCTCATGTGACTTTTTTTTTACTTCGTTGCCCACTCGCATACCAAAGGTACCACTATTAGCTACACAGACTAACAGTGGAGAGTGGTGATGGCCAACTTTAAATAAGTTGAAATTTTGCCAGCTTCATTAAGAAAGATCACTTTACTTACATGACTTATATCTTTCACTCAGAAAGCATGGGGAATGATACTACTCTGAACATTTGAACTGTACGTCAGTAACAAGTCGAGGGAACGTGAACTCTTCATCAAAGAAACAAACAAACAAATTCATAGAATTTCCCTTATATATTTTCTTTATATTGTTTTATTCATGTGACGTCACGAGCTGTTGGAGTCTTATCATCCAGAGATGGGGAAACCGAATCATCAGATATTCAAAACTTTTGAACAGATTGTCCAATGTTCCTCAACCCTTAGTAAAACATTAAAGGCTGTTCTACTAATATCGCTGCATTCACTCAATCCACTCACATGTTTTGATATCCAATTCCCCTCTAACCTTGTGCAATTTTAAAAACGTGCCCAAGGGGATACGCTACTAACAACGAACATGACCATAAATAGTATAACAAACGCTCACTTTTGGAGTTCTCCAATTTACATCATCACCTCTATGACCCCCGCCCAGCACGACTCGCTCATTGTTCTCACGTAGACATCTTGAAAGAAAATGGTGCAGGTAGTAACATAAAAAAAGGGTCATGAACTCTTTTATCCTCAAGGGAGAGTCTGTTATTACTCTTAAAGGGAAATAGAATTGAAATATAGGCATACAAATAAATCATGTGAGGACTGAATAAATGTATAAATATATTATACACATAACATCAGGGAAAATATTGATAAAAATAGGACAATGCGTTCAAAAATGATGAAACCTTACAGAAGGCTCCGTGCTGCCATTGCTGGATGAGAAGACTACAACGGATTTTAACGTCAATGCAAGACAGCGAAATCAAGAAAATATAAAGAGAATTCTACAAAAATTCTTTGGGTCTTTTTTTTTCCGGAAAAAACAAACACATTCAAGCGACTTGTTACCTGCAAGAGTATGTTAAGGGTAATATTGCTCTCCTGTTTTCCTGAAAGAGATAAGAAAAGTGCTCTTTCATTATATGCAGTGGAAAAGAGAATACATTGTGCTTAACTCTTTTTATCATTCTCTTTTTATCTCTATCCAGCACTGACTTCACTATAGTCTTCTCATCAGATGACGGTGATGATACCTGACCTTTAAAAATTCATAATTTTTTGAATGGATCGTCCGATTTCCCTATAAAAACGTCACTGTTTATGTTTTACTAATATCTCTGCATTCACACAATCAAGACAGTGTAATATTTCAGTTTCATTCTCCATTACAGAGACAGACAGACAGACAGACAGACATACTTTAGGAAGACCGCACATTCAAAGCGTCCGTGCATCCATGCTTTGCGAACAAGTAATAAGAGGTCTACGGATGATCGGCCTTGTCGGACACTGAGGTCATGACCTTTTACGAACCATCTCGCTTTGACAAGTAGGCTCATACGTAAGCTATACGTAATAATGACATTTTTTCCTCCTTCATGGTTGGATCATTGCATGATGCCCTGAAAACAAGTTAAAAGGGCAGGATTATTTCTGCCCCCGATATGACCCCTCGTTGGCATTTTCACACGTCGACGATAGACTTCATTGAACAACAGAGGCGGAATGTTTCGAGAGGCGTCATTGTGGAACGAGGGGCGGGTTAACAAAAGGAGGGGATTTGTTCCAAGTGTAACGGGTGAAACAAACAAGGTGAATACTCAACCGAAACTTGACCTTTTCCCGAACAAGGTCATACAGGATCAATAGCTGGCACCAGTGATGCTCAGGGAGGAACGGGAGTGTATACACCTCTGTTTACACCTCGAACACACACAACTTACATAACATGTTACCAATATTACAGATTTTATAAGTTATATCAAAACTGTAGTCCTAAAGTATGTTTGTCACTTTCATCAATATTAGAACCTTTAGGAAAATATAAATTGTCTTTTTTTTGGGGGGGGGGGGAGGGCTGATCCATCTCGATTAAATAACCTCTTTGGCTATTCTATAAGCAATGATTCTGAGCCAGCTACCAGAGGCAAATTTCGGGGTCATCCCATGAGAGCGACACCCACGAGTCATAATGTCCACGAGTTGACACTTATTATACACTTATATAAAAAAGTCCATGAGTCAGTATACAGCCTTCGAGTCATTCAGCCCCCGAGTTCAACAGATACAACACGAGGCTTGAATATGTCCGTCTCGTTGGTCTTGCTTACTCAGTGTCGAACTCATGGGCTGTACGACTCGTGGGCTGTATGACTCATTGGCTGTATGACTCGTGGGCTGTATAACTCGTGGACTGTATAACTCGTGGACTGTATGACTCATGGGCTGTACGACTCGTGGGCTGTATAACTCGTGGCCTGTATGACTCATGGGCTGTATGATTCGTGAGTGTCAGTCTCTTGACGTGCACCCCAAAATTCGAGGGCAGTCTCCACCGATAACCTATCGGAAACGAGAAAGATGAAAACGTTTGTAAGCATTAAGATGTCAATAGGGTTTGATATGCCATGATTGACAATACATAAATAACTCCTGGTATATCATACAAAATCTGTTAACAGTTGAATGAGCATGTTAAGTCCCACATCGATTCCGATTATTCATTTTGTTTGCCATGAAATGAATACTTTCGTCAGAATAGAATAAGTTATCACTTCGATCTTGCCCAATTATGGGAGAAAATCGTTTCCGGATTTCGTTATATTTACTCAAATCTCTATGCCTCATTCCGAGTGAGGACTGTAACAAAATAGTCCCTTCCAAACTGATTTCATCTATAAAAGCAATGGTAGTCCTTGGCAGAGGAAAATAGGTGTACGGTAAAGAAAAGGGAAATGAAGAAAGAACTCTCTAAAAACACCCATAGTCCTATTCTTAGGCAGAGATGACATTTTGTCAGGCAGCTGATGCCACCTACGCAAGGTACAGAAGGCGTTTGAATTGCTTTGAGGAAACGACAGCTGAAAAGTAGATGAAAAAAAATCCATACTCTATACTCTGAAACGAAATATATCCGGAATAAGGAGGAAAATAGAACCGCATATTTCAACCTTCTGCGAAACACGGAGTACACATGATGCTTTCAGAAACACAAAATAATTACTGATCAATATCTTCCTTCCTTCCTTCCTGTGAACACTCATAATTATACACATACTCACCCACACACCCACCCTCTCTCTCTCTCTCACTCACACACACACACACACACACACACAAACAAACATGTACACATAAAAATGAGTTAAATATATATGAAGAGACAGAAAGAGATACATAAACATATTTTTCTCTCTCCATCACTATGTACAGTAGAAACTGAAAGGATATTGTACAAAGTTAGAAATGTTCAATAAATTTGAATTTATTTAGATAATACATCGAATACATCGACAACTTTGAGGTGTAACATATGCTTAAAGTCGTTAATTGTGGTCTTAAGTATTGCACTTTGGCACTGTATTTTTTCAATTCAATTCAATTCATTTATTTTTCATTCTTCTTTTTCCAACAAAACATAACGCACAATATATTTGGAATTACGTCATAAACATAAACATTCGACTTTGTAATAGATAAATGATACAAATAAACAAAAGAATGCATACTGGCAAAAAGTACAAAGTTATGCTTCAGTTGAGAAAAAAAACCCTGAAAGGTCCACTAAAAAGCAAGCTTTTATGTTGTGAACCATTCAAAAAATGAACAAACTTATGAATTACTTATTTACAAATACTTATCACAGATATAAGATATATTTACATTTCTATATATTTACATTTCTATATTTTATATTATGTTATAATTTGTTTTATATTCTTAAAGCACATTAACATTCTCCATCAGTCTGAAATGAATTAAAAAAAAACTGGTATCATAATTACTAAAATTTCAATATATCACCATCAGAGGCACCCAACGAAGCTCGGTGGTCTAGTGGAGATGACGCCTGTCCGAAAATCAGGAGGTCAAAGGTTCGAATCCTACTCGAGTGTGTATGCCCATGATTTTTTATCAAAAACACAGATCAATTCAGTGCTTATTTACGTCGATGAGGGCAATTTGTCAACCATTTGCAATTAAAAACCTCTCGACGAAAGAATTTCATGAATTTGAAAAATAAATGTTGTTGTTCATACTGGCAAAAGTACATAAAACTTCAAATACCCCGTGTATAAATATCTTACATGCGATATAATTTGTTTACAAAACAGCGGCAGCAGCAACAGAAATAGACATCGCTCCATGTCAAGCATTCACAACTCTGTCTCCCACCGGGAACTTGTTTACCAGTTTCAGAAATAATCCCGCTTGACAAAAAACGCCTTTTCTCAATTATTTGCTCATGTCAACACCGTCCTGGGATATGACTTTTTTTAATTTGTCATAATCATTGCAAGCCCATCGCAGAGTGCACTTATACTAGGTCAGACGGAACCGTAGCTGTTGGTCCCATTATCGCGAAGAAAACATGACGCTGTATATTCTGACTTGGACCAGACCCAACAATCTGCAATCAACGCCTGGCGCTCGGCAGGTTAGCCGCGTCCCGAAAAATGACGTCGGTGTAACAGCTAGATTGACTTCCATGGGTTAAGATAACAGTCAATTCAATTCAGTTCAAGCTAGTTCATTTCATTTCATTTCATTTCATTTCATTTCATTTCATTTCATTTCAGTTCAGTTCAGTTCAGTTCAGTTCAGTTCAATTCAGTTCAACTCAATTCAATTCCGTTTGGTTCAAATCAAATCAAATCAAATATTCATTCACCATCACTTCAGAAGTATGATAAAAAAAGTAACGCAAAGATACACAATTATATACAAGTCATTGAAACAGGGAAAGCTACGAGTTGAACTTGGTGTTTTGCTGGGAACTTTAAGAGAAGCAGTGATTATAAAAGGGGGTCGAAGGGCCCTGCTTTACGAAGAGTTATTATAAAAAAAATGATAATATAGTTGATTTCATCGTAAGTCTATTGCAGCCTGTGTGGTAAGGAAATTTAAAATCGATTATATCTTGGCGAACATAAACACTTTCGGATTTGCAGTATGATTTGCTTGAGCATAAACAAGGAAGAAGAAATCATTGATTTTGCATGTTCAGACCAGCCTGCATGTGTAGGTCACGCGATTTGAACAACATAAAATAGCAGCAATCACCACAGCAAAATCGTCCACTACACTGAAGTTAATATCGAGATGGGGGTAGACATTAGAGAATAATATCTAGGTCTGGCACAATAGCTACTCTACTGATTATAGCATAACTGTGCAGAATAATACCGAATCGAGCTAAATCAAATCAAATCAATTCAAATACGATCAAAACATGAACAACAAATTGATTGTATAATTTCACCTTATAGTTTATTTGCTTATCTTGGTGACATGGATCTGTGCAAAAGTCTCCCAATTCAATGTCTTACCTCATGTGGTAACAACAACAACAACACCACCACCACCACCAACAACAACAACATCATCATCAACAGTCATTGCTGGTATAGAATATCGTTATCATCGTTAGCTGCTGCAGTTATAAAGTATATCGTAAAGTGCTTCCACGCTGGCAATATTGGATGGAAAAGCCATGCGCTACATGAAAACAATTTTAGTGAGGGCGCCCTGCTATAGGGCGCCCTGCTATTCATCAAAAATGTCCATTGCTCCGCCCGTGCTGTTGCTCTCCTAGTCACGTCCTTCACCCTCATTTCCAATAGTGGTTAACCTATGGCAGGGACATTTATGGGTGGGCGGTCGGGGAGGGGGTGCTGTGAGAAGCTGTAAGTGTCCCCTCTCATAATATGCATTTCACGTTAAGTTCTGACCTACTTATAAAATATTCATTTCCCCCCAAACACAGTTTTGCTCCAATTAGCTTATTGTTACCATCTTCAAAGGCATTGCCAAAAGGAAAAACGCACACACACACAAAAAAAAAACAACAACAAAAGATAGGCTTAGGGTTAGAATCGTTTTGCGATCATTAACCCCCATCACATATAATTATTATGTCCCCTTTATCAGATTTTTTTTATCACTCGTTCTCTTCACAAGAAATCGTTACACGAGAAACCAGAGGACTTTCTCTCTAATTCAGTGATGATCGACAAACCCGTGGGAATGAATAAAAGAATAAGAATAAGAATTTATCAGAACCAGAAGATGGAAGCAAAGACGGACTTTACAAAGCTAAGCTGGTCAGAGTGTAGTAAATGGACTGTACAGTACTGGTTGAGGTGGGGATTCATGTTTTGAACATGCCTTAGTGAGATAATGAGAAACCTCTTATGAAATATGAAAGAGCATGTAATTTCAAGAAGGATTCAACGTTTATTTGATGAAAATTGGTTTTCAAATGGCTAAGATATCCAAAAAAGTGATAATAATATAAGGCGACAGGCACAACTTTATTAGGTTCTCTTTGTTTCACCTTGTTTTTGGATATCTCCGCCATTTCAAAACCGATTTTCATCAAATAAACTTTTGATACCCCTTAGAATTCAATGTGCTTTGACATCTAATACAGTAGGTTTTGAATATCTCGCAAAACGTTAAAAGCTTAATCCTCGCCTCGATCAGAACTGTACACACCCTTTAACTCTTTAGAACTCGAAGCTAGCAAAGTTAGTGTGATCTCAAAACGAGCGATAAGGATCGTGATCTAGCAATAGTCACAATCGCGAATGACCATTTACGAGTCGTGTTGCCTCCTTCATAGATCAACGTGGCACATATGCCTCTGGTGTTCAGTGTTTTGGTGTTTAGTGTTTGATGCTTTGCCTTTCTTTCATTCAACCATATAGGATGGCAGTAATCTACACGAGTGATAGACATCATTCTAATCCGTTTACATCATTAGGATTCAAAAGACGAACCTTTCATAAGGGAGGGTCATCCCAGGGTCATCAACAAAAGCCGTTGGAGGCATGCGCATTCTATACTCTATTAAAATGCTTCGCTGGTCATCTTGGGCTATCCTCATGTGCTAGCTAGCAAACGGAACCAGCGAACTAACGCAATGGTTATGTACCAGTTAAAGAGAATTCGCAATGCAAACTTAATGCACATTGGCTTTTATTAATACATGATACCCCGACCATCAACTTTGTGGCCGGAAGAATATCCAAATAATAATTTGCTATTATTCTAAAATAATGATTTTCTACCCTTTTTCTTTAGATAACTTGGTTACGCCTACGATAACCCTCCAAAACCAAGATTCTGTCAATAACACTATCAGCCAATCACGGGTAAGATGCTGATATGATTAACAAAAGACATTGGAATGCACCTTCCTCTATACTAAACATGTTTCTCTACAGTGTCTTTTGTCTTTTGTCAATGGATTTCATTGATTCATGATACTCCAATCATCACTTTTGTGGCCGGAAGAATATCCAAATATTTGCCATTTTTCTATGATAATGATTCCTGCCCCCCCTTTTTTTTGGTTACGCCTACGATAACCATTCCAAACCAAGATTCTGTCAATAACATTATCTGCCAATGACTGGTAAAATGCTCATAAAAGTATGGTTAACAAAAGACATTGGAATGCACCTTCCTTTACACTGAACATTTTCCCTACTGCAAAAATGTACTGTGTATTTTGTTAATATACATACTGATAGTAACATGGAAACGGCGAGTTATGATCAGTCTGTGGAAAGGTGCACTGTTCCAACGTCTTTTGTTAATCATATTAATACATTAGCACAGATTGGCAAGTGGGGTTATTGACAGAATCCTGGTTAGGAAGGCTTTTTGTGGGCTTATCCAGGTAAACAAAAAACAAACAAACAAACAAACAAACAGCAGAAACATTATCATGTAGATGAATGACACGTATTTAGATATTCCTTTGCAACATAAGTGATTTTCAGGGTGTCATGAATCGACACAAGTCAGGATACATTAACTTATATTGTATAGTTCTTTTTATGATAGTATAAACAGGATCCTGGTGCTTATTTTGAATGAATTTTATGATGAGATTGACATTAATATAGGACCGTTTACTTCTTCTTTCCCCTCGTCTTA
Organism: Diadema antillarum; assembly: GCF_040938485.1. Taxonomy (NCBI): domain Eukaryota; kingdom Metazoa; phylum Echinodermata; class Echinoidea; order Diadematoida; family Diadematidae; genus Diadema; species Diadema antillarum. The sequence goes on along the minus strand of NW_027272345.1, from coordinate 202,358 downwards.
CAGCACAGAAATGAAAAACAATGCCGGCACTCCTTCCCCTCAAAAAACAAGAGAACAGCAAACAGAACGAATGTGATTCGATTGTGTGTACACTAAGCAAAGAGGCATATGTATGGTGGCTTCTAAGGGCCAAAGTAAAACGACTGTGTGCTGAAAGTTCACCAAAAATTCACAAATATTTCACAATATGTTCACAAATAATTCACAATTATTTCACAAAATTCCTCTTTGCACAAGATTCACAAATATTTCACAATTCTTTCGCAATAAATTCGCAAAATATTCACAAATATTTCACAATTTTTTCACAAATACTTCACAACTTATTGCGAAATCCTCCCATATTTATCGCGAATTTCTTTTTACTGTCCTGAGGGGTATGGTATTCACGTCGAATGTAAACTAGACGAATCTGTTCGACAGTCGACGGAAGGACGCAACAACACTCGACGGAAGGAGGAATTCATATTAGCTGCTAATTCATCAACTGTACGTGTCGTTATGTTGACGAAAAACGTGAGAAAGGAGTATTTCACAGGTATGAATCCGCTTTCACTGCACACCGATATTATGGTGGATGAATGTTGTTACGTGTAGACTGTAATGTTAGTACCAATCATAGCTTTTCGTGTACTGTTGCCGAGTGTTGGTGCATGGTGTAGGCCGATAACGATCTGGCTAGCCAGAATCCCCCAACTTTACTTGTCTTGTCAAAGTCAAGGAACAGGGAATTGAAGCCCCATAATACTCGATTGGTATAAGCTAATTAGCTTAGATCTAATATACAAACTTTCAAAATATAACAGTAAAATAATAGTTGTCAGTACTGGTATTCAGCTATAAATTTTTAGTAACGTTAAACATTAAAATTTAGATCTAATTGCAATCGTCCCAGTTTGCAGACTCTTCAGGCATAATACTAATGTTACGTCTAGCTTATTTAATTTGTATCACTGTCTAACATTAGTAGAATACATGTAGAACCACTCTCTACATAAATAGTGAATGGTCATGAGTGGGATACAAGATTTCGCCCGAGGTGAAAGACAGAGGCGCTCTATTTGACGAGGCGAAGCCAAGTTGCAATGGGTGCGCGCCTCATCTTTCAGTTTCACTGAGTGCAAATTCTTGTTCCATTGCATGAGTAAAGATCATACAAGAGGGATAGAAGTCTAACGTTAGATCTTTTTGTTTAACGTACAACACATCACACGTCAACAGATGTGGTCCACCACGTAGATTCTTGAATTTACACAGAAATGGCAACCATTTTCCATGAAAGATGAGCAGCTGCACAGCTGCAGTCACCATGTACTGTATCTTTGTACACGAAGCTGATCGGTTGAAGTCGTGTAAAAAAAATGAGGGACAAAAGATCTACGAGCTAGTGCTTGTTTATGAGCGCGCTTGTACGTAATTACACACGGGAAATGCTTGTTTATAACTTAATTGTGACATTAGAGCTGTGCAATGGAACAAAAACTTCGAGTCAATTGTGAGTTTAACACAGAAGTCAATGGAAAATGGTGACATCAGCCATCAGTGGGCCATCCATTTTTGCTCAAACAAAGATGCACGGCTGATAGCCAGAGCGAGCGATGGAACTTTTTAAAGTTTTACTGTTACTAAATGTCATGTGATGGGCAATTGACTAATCATATTCAAAAGCTACATTCTAGTACCGTGTTGTATACGGGTGATACGTTACTAAAGCTTACTCTTACAGTGTAGTGTCTATGCACAGCCCTGACACTGTGTACACACAAGTGTAGCTGCTGGCGCACGGCTTCTGATCGGTCTACTGTCTAGTGACGTCTCATTCTTAAAGATACTAAACATTACCATGGATACAATCATTAGTCTACATTTGTAGTAGTCAGTACTGGTGTGTGTCCTATAATTTAATAAAAAGAATCTGTACATGACTAGGCCCCCTACAGTATATTATAATGCCAGCAAATGTGCATACATTGTAAGTAGGTTCTGCTTAGTACTTGATTAATTGCGACCAGCCTGAACATGAAGCATATATAAGTCTGTGTACAAGGAGTGCCCCGTGGTTAAGACGATGATATTCCGTGGCAGCTTCAGATCAGTAACAGGAACATCCGTTTTTAAATATCAAAGTGAGGAAAATGGGGGGAAAATAGAATCTAGGAATTTCCATGATCTCGCAAGTACGCAACAGCGAAAAAAATTCACCCACGACAAATTTTGCCAAACTGCTCTTCACTACTATGCCATACCCTTGTTAGCTTATCGTGTTACACACAGAGGCATACAGGTAGTATAATGCACACAGTCATGTTAACAATATTAGCAAGTGCACTGGTGCTGAAAGCCTGCATCTGTACATTAGCTACGAGGTTAGAGAACTGTATAGAGTGGTATTGGTGTGACAAAATATTAAAATGTGTGGGTTTTTTTATTAGGGGGAGGGCCGATATTATTATACAGTGTATGTTCTGAGGAACTTTTGCCATGAACAGTCAGTGAATTTAACAAAATTAATGTCCATGCTATAGCTAACTAGGGTAGGGGGCAGGAGTTTAAAGTAGTACCAGTATGACAAAATGTGTAGGGGTAGGCTACCTGTATAACTCTAAGGGTGGGATTTCACGGAGCACGCGAACGATTTGCGAATGACGCGAATGGCAAAATCCAGCATTCGCATTTTAGTCTGCAAAAGATCGCCAAACAAACGTGAGGGTTCGGAAGCGTCGTCAATTGTTCGCGAATGTCGTTTTTACTTCGGCGATAATTTCAAAAAAGTTTGAAATTTTTTGCGAACCTTTTCCGCACACTTAGTCGGGATTTGCTCGTGAATTGTTCTCGAAAGTGTCTTTAAAGCTTCGTCATATGCGCAAAACCTTCGCAAGACAGGCGCGATGTTCGCAAAATGTTCGTGAAACCCCAAACAGACTCCGAAACTTCGGAGAATGTCTCGCGTATGTTACGCGAAATCTGCGAAGTTTTTCCGATCATTTTACGACGTAATCGCGAACTGTTCGCGTACCTTTTGAGACATTCTCGCGAACGTTTAGCGCACGTTTGAGGGATGTATGCCCTGTACGTTTTCTACAAATAAAAATCGTAGTATACATCTAAACATCAAACAATTAAATATTAACAACTATGGTAACGAAAGAAATTAAAGACTAGCAAAGAGAAAGAATATTTGATATACAAAAAAAAATCGCAGAATACACTTTGTAAATTTCATTTGAACTATAGAGATTATGTGTTGGAGGAACTGCAAAAAAAAAGGAACAAATGCTTTACTAGTGGAGATACGTCCTAGGGGGGAAAAATGTAGGCAAACACACGATAGAGAAATGAGAGAAAAAGAAAGGAGAAATACAGGAAAGAAAAAAAAAAATCAACTCAAGAAAGCTTTTTGAGTTGATTTTTTTCTTGCTTCCACCTCTCCTTGCTACATTTTCTCCCATGATTATTGAAAATGTTTCGTTGTTCGCATTTCCGTCGCGTGTTCTTCTAGTACGTAACATGCTGTACTTTAGCAATGATACACACGACAATCGCACATACGTCGTGGGAACTTCGCACAAATTGCGCAAGAATAGTTTTCGGCTTCATTGTCGGAAAACATTCAGAGAAAAACTTTTCCGAATGTTGGATTTTGTCATTCGCGTCCTTCGCAAATCGTTCGCGTGCTCCGTGAAATCCCACCCTAAGGAACTTTTGACATAATGGTCATGTGGTTGAATGTTTGTGGTTTCGTTTTTAGGTCAAAATGACATAAAATGACATAACACAACATAACATGACATAACATAACATTACATAACATAACATATTCATTTGAACAGTGGTCACCACTAAATGAGCTGAAGTAATAATCTTTAAAAATGAAAAAATACTTTGCCAACCCTTGGGTCAGAGCATTTTTCGACATCATTCAAGCAATGAATTTCTGTGTCTTAGATATCATTACGAAGATGAGATGGATGCATGTACCTACATTGTGGACTTTTGGTTATACAAATGTGTTAATGGGACTGTACAGTATTGGTTGAGGTAGGGATTCATGTTTTGAACATTCCTAAGTGAGATAATGAGAAACCTCTTTTGAAATATGAAAGAGCATGTAATTTTAAGAAGGATTCAATGCTTATTTGATGAAAATTGGTGTTCAAATGGCTGAGATATTCAAAAAAGCACTAATAATAAAAGGTGACAGGCCATGCCTTTTATTAGGATCTCTTTGTTTCACCTTGTTTTTGGATATCTCAGCCATTTCAAAACCGATTTTCATCAAATAAACTTTTGATACCCCTTAGAATCGCATGCTCTTTGACATCTCATAGAGTGGTTTCTGAATATCTCGCAAAACGTTAAAAACTAAATCCTCACCTCAACCAGAACTGTACACACCCTTTAAAGCCTGAAGTTGAGATGTGGAGAAGTAGATGACACCCACCTACACTGTATATTGTGCAACTTTATTCAAACATGCTTTTCTTTTTCTGTGGGCATCACAAATTGTCAGTCAGTTTTCTTTTATAGCATGTGATGCGAAATTTCATTCTATCAAATGCCTCCTATCATCAATCATTAGTGTGTGATGACAGTTATTGAATCCCTGAACTATGTGTGTTAGTTAAATTGAACTATTTAACTAACACACATATCATCTATTCATAATCCTGCCAGTGAATGCAAACTAATCTGTATAAAGACTTATCATACATTGTATAACAGAAGTTGTCTGTGGTCTACTCTTCCCCCTCAGATGGTAATGGATGACCTGAAAGTGGATGATCTGCACACTCAGGAAATGCTCTTGACTGGAGAGCATGTCTCTTTGAAGAACTTCCTTGGAGAGACCAGGGAGGTGCGGTCATGACATACCTGGACAGAATGAAGACTTGTGATGAAATGCTTGACCAAGTTATCACCTTGAGAAGCTACAGTGTATGAGTAAGTAAAAAACATAACATTTTGTTTTGTGCATGTACATCTACATAAACTTAAAACAAGAATGCAGTCATGAATGTATATAACATAAAAGAGTTAGGGACAAAGTAATTCATTTTTATTTTCAGGAATAGAGCCATTTTATTGATGTCAGTGATGGAATGCTACTTAGAAACTCTGATGGTGTGACTACCATTAGAGGATCACTTACATCAAATAAGTCTTAAACACTGAACGAAATGTTCAGAGCTAATCTGATGAGTTTTCTGGACATACATACCACACTGAGGTTAGGGCAAGATGACGTGCATTTCAGATAACGATGAAGATGCCAATAACTACAATTTCAAAGAAGTATGGATGTCTCCTTTTCAGCCTTTCATTTTGTGTTTATTGTCACTGCTATTGTAAATAGTAGCATTGTTAATGTTAATATTATCAATCATTATTTCAATTCAAATTTCCAAGCATTTGATCCTTGTATTTGTGATGATAATCTGCACAGGAGCATACTAAGCCTGGAGCTAAATTCCTGTCTGTTGTGGTGATAAGCCATATTATGACTCCTGGTCACGTATCTATCTCACAATACCCTATCTCACAACCTGCAACTTCTTATGAAAAAGTAAGGTGTTTTTTTTTTTTGTTAATAAATTGCGCAGAAAAATGTACTGGTTAGGTATGTAGTTGATACATATATCTTATTTCACAGCCATTAATTCCACAGCCCAGCCAGACTTAACTTCAAAGCCATTAAATCTATTTTCAGATCATCCAAATGCTGAAACCCACCAAAGATGAGAACACTGACCAACTGGAAGCAGGCATCTCATCAATGTGCCCTCTTGATATATTTCCATCAAAGTCTGACAGGCAGCATAGGTCACAGGCTTGTCATCTTGTACTCCACAAGGAAAGTGAAGTAAAATTCAGATGAATCCATGTATGTAGATAAGATGGTGACATGTACAGAGAAACTAAAAACAGAATTAGAGATAAGTGAGGTATTGACACATGTATCCCTGATAGAGATATTAACCCACGTAGTGTCATCTAAAGCCTGCATAGCGAAATCATAATAAATTGTGCCAGTAATTACTTTCCTGGAGGTGGAAAATGTAAAGAGAAACTGAAAATAGCTAGCAATGTGAGTGAGGACTTGGCACATGATGGAGAGGTCTACATTGTGTCATCAAAAGCCTGCATATTGAATACATAACAAGCTGTGCTGAAGTTTCTTGCGAGGCAGTGCCCAAGGAGATGCTGACAGGTTTTCCTTTGAGAATTGGAGGCAGAAAACAAATATATGTTTGCAAAAGAGAACTAATGGAAGTAAGCTATAGCAATAACAGCTATTCCAGGTAAGCTTGTTACTATATGGGCAAAGAAATACCCTGGTAGTGATCTTGTCCCTCTTTATCTCTGATGTAATTGTACGTCCACCCACACAATGTGTGTATAGGGGTATATATCCCTAGGAATCACTCTGAGGTCAGGTGGTCGGGCGGTCAGTTATGCGGTCAGTGTCAGACGGTCGGTTGAAATTTTGGATATATGATCAATGTAATGTGTAGTTGTGCTGGAGACTCTTGTTTGTTTGTGAATAAATCTGTTGCCATGGCAACAGCAGTTTTTTATACCAATCATAAAAAAAATTGTGGGTTGATCGACCTATAACTCCCTGAGTTTTTGAGCAATTGACTTGAATTTTGGCACATGTGACCACTACAGTATGCAGATGTGCAGAACACATCTTCTGCTGATGTTGAACAATGCATTTCCATGGTAGCAGCATTTTTCACTAAAAAGAATACGAAAATATTATGGATTCTGCTAACTCCCTCGGTCTTTGAGCATATGACTTGAAATTTGACACATGTGACTGCTATGGTATGTAAATGTGCAAACGTAATCTTTCGTCATTGTTGAACCATGCGTTGCTATGATAACAGCGTATTTTGAATGAAAAATCATACAAAAATAATGTGGATCAGATGTCTCCTTAGGTCTTTGAGCACTTAGCTTGAAATTTGGTACTTACTTGTGATCGCTATGGTACATAGATGTGCAAACTTAATCTTTCGTCATTGTTGGGTAATGTGTTGCCATGGTACGTGTACCAGCATATTCTTAATGAAAATCATACAAAAATAATGCAGATTCAGCTGACTCCCTCAGTCTTTTAGCATTTAGCTTGAAATTTGTCACATTTGACCGCTATAGTACAAAGGTGTGCAAACTCAATCTTTCATCATTGTTAAACAATGCATTGCCATGGTAACGGTATTTTTTCACTAAAAAGCACACTAAAATATTGTAGATTCAGCTAACTACCTTTGTCTTTGAGTATTGATATATACACACACGTAGCTTGAAATTTGGCACATGTGACCGCTTTTGTACGTAGATGTACAAACTTAATATTTCATCATTGTTGAATAATGTGTTGCCATGGTAGCAGCATATTTTGAATGAAAATCATGGGATAAAATTATTTCAGGTTACTCCATCAGCTTTTGAGCATTTGACTTGAAATTTGGCACATGCGACGGCTATGGTATATAATATAGTTGTGCGAACTTCAATTTTTGTTAATGTCGAACATTATGTTGCCATGTTAGCAGTGTTTTTGTTTAATGAAAATCACAGAAACTGCCAATTTACTTGTCTTGCTTCCCCAGGTTTTGAGCACTTGACTATGATGCATGTGATACATGTGGCCATAGTTGAACAATTCAGTATTGAACAATACATTGCTATGGTAACTTTTTTTTCTTTAATAAAAAGCATACAAAGTTGAGCAAACTTCCTCAGTGTTAGGTGGGGTATTAATCACATTGAGTGATAGTTCTAGTTCTACATGTGACCGTGTCTGTAAGGCGTTGCTAGGGTGACACCATGTTTGGGAGGGGGGATATGCTGGAATGCACTTTTCCTTTGACGGAGAATTATAGCTTGCATATTTCTGTGGTATGTGTAGTTACAAATTGTATTAGCAACAAGAAAACATTGCAGGGAAGCATGCAGGCTGTGCTCAGTTTCGGGGAGGGTGCATTGCAGGTGTCTTTCCTTTACAATGTATGTTTGGTACTTTGCTGATTATTGACAGGTGTGGTCGAAAGCGGACTATTTTGTTTGGAGGGTCTTTCTGTGGGCATGCCAAAGAATCTGCATGGGGAAAGATAGTATGGGGACTAATTGTGAGGTGTATGGCGTATTAGGATTTTTGTTTAGCTGCACGGGTGATGATAATATTGAGGGTCAACGAAGGTTGACATGCATTTACACTGCATAGGCTGTTTTTGTTATTCTTTGAATTAAAATAAATTTTATAGTACCAGTAAGTTATTGAAAGTATTTATCTATTCGATGTGAAATTAGATAACGTTTGATCTCCTTAATGATTTTAGTATGCAGTTAGGCTTGTGAATTTTATGAGCAATTAGGGCTTATATGTTTATTGTGTAATTTGACAGATTAAGCATGGATAGCGATACAACATTTGACTGCGACAGTTACTGCAGTTTGTTTGTTTTTTCTCCAAGGAGTTAGGGTTAGGGATAATTGTGATAGGAATTTAGGTTTAATTAGTTTGATTAAGGTTAGGGTTAATAATATTTGGCTTCATGTGCAGACATTTCATGAGAGCAATTATTGCAGAAGCAAATGTCATGAAACTGTGCGTGGATACATTGTATGTAGCTAATTGTTAACATAATAAGGTGAGAGTAAATGGTGTTTGAGTGTGAATAGTATTTACTGCACATATTGACTGAAAAAATCAATTTGATTGTTTCAAATTATTAAGGGGATGGAATGAAATATGTATTATTTTTGTGCAATAAATGTTAAACATCAGTTTTTATGTTTTTTCAGCTTTTAAGTGTAGGGCCTACAGTACTAGACACCATGAAAGAATGGAATCATATGACAATAATGAATTTGAAGTGGGCATTCCATTCATTTTTTAATAATCTTGATTCATGTATGATTTATGTAATGTTCTAGCAGTGTGTTTCTTATCGATTTGAAATGGGGAATAAAAATGCTATCAAACAAACTCCAACAAGTGATCTCATTGCAATCAGAAAGCTACAGCATTAAAAAAAAATACACTTTCATTGATACCATCAAGTGTGACTGTGGCCAGTGTTACTATGTCTCTGTTTTGTTTTGTTTTACCAGTTATATCAAATTATATTATTCTTGATCAACAGTGGAATTCTTGTATACCTTTTTTGTGTATTGTTCATAGAATGCTGAGCTGTTATATTAAATGCAAGATGCCAAAATAATTTTTATTTTTCCAGAGTGATATCTATATGATGTGATTTTCATGCAGTGTCGAATTCTAAGGGATTGACTGATTTGTTGTATGTCTTTGTGACAGGACTCATTGTGCATACAAGTGTAAATGCTGTGTTTGCAGTCACACTGATTTTTGTTTTGTATTTGAGGTGGTTTATTTGTGCATGTGTGTGTGTGTGTGTGTGTGTGTGTGTGCGTTTACTTATGTCTGTGTATTTGTCTTTGTATATGATACAGACTAGACTATACATAATGGTGTCATTGTAGAGTAGACTGGAATAAAAGAAATTACACTGACTTCATGAGAAAAATAGAATTCTAGACATCTCACAGTTCCTTGCTTGTAAAGTATAGAATGAAACTATGGTTGGGCTAGAAACTGTATCTCTCGATACATTCTGAGATTCGTCTGTAGTCCGGTAGGGACATTTCTAACCACTTCTACCGTGTTTTTTTTTCATTCATTTATATTTCATTTCCAACAAAAACATATAGATATATTACAAAAATTGAATACAGTGCATACATTTCATTATACAAAGTAAAGGATAAATTTACAGAAAACTTGTAGGTATATAGAAACATGTTGGAAATGGGGAGGAATGCTAAAAAGCTGAGCTTGTAGGGGGCATTCCCCCACACGTAATACAAGAAATTTATATGATCGATTGACTGATAAACATTGAAAATGGATGAAACAAAGAAACTAAGACAAAAAGACCTATAACCTAACATATCCGAAACAAAAACCCTGAACAAATCCCTACACTAAGTCGCTGTCATGCCGGAAGAGAGAGGAGAGAAACAAAGAAGTATATGTGTGTGTGTGTGTGTGTGTGTGTGTGAGTGTATGAGAGAGAGAGAGAGGGAGAGAGAGAGAGAGAGAGAGACTACCGACTAATGTGTTTCTGTTAGAAGTAGGTGTAATGTACCAGCAAAGATCAGAAACATGGACCGAACCGCCGAATGCCTAAGCTGTTGGAAAAAAAATTCGCGACGAAATTCGCGACGAAGTGCGCTATAAATTGTGAATATATTCACAAATATTTGTGAAATAGTTGTGAAATTTTTTCCGATTTATTTCTGAATTTATTCACAAATAATTGTGAAAAATTCACAATTTTTTTGTGAAATACTTGTATATTATTTGTGAAATCTAAGACAAATTCACAAATATTTCACAATTATTTGTGAATTATTTGTGAATTCCGACTTAAATTGCGGGATGTTTGCGACGTCCCTTACAGGCTTCCATACATATGACATTGCTGCTTACAGAATATGGCAAGTAGTGCACGCAGAGGCTCAATAATAAGCATTACATGCCACCAGGCCACACCCCTTTCATTTCGCTCGACAGCGTACCACAGCCCATGGCTTGACAGGTAGCCAGTAAGTTAACAGCAAAATTCTCCGCGCATGCGCCGTCCTCTACTCGCTGCTATTATCATCATCAATGGTTAATTGTTGTTGTTGTTTTCAAGCAGAAAGAAAAAGGTACAAAAAGTTCACTACACGCTTTGCAGCTTATTTTTCAAGCGATCAATAAGCATCGCTCCCTATTGATAAAATCGGCAGGTCGGCGTAACTTCAGCTCACAAGTCGTCCAGTAGTCGTTGGTGGAAGGACATTGTCGATTCTCATTCGCTCTCTCCCCCTCTCCCTCACTTTATCACCCTCTCTCTTCAAACTCTCTTCGATTAGGAGCAGACGATCTTGCATTGCAGGATATCGATACCACCTCATCGGCATATTGCATTTTACAAAGCCATCGCCAGCCTTCCCCGATATTCTTCACCCAAAGAAAACGATTGACAGTCACTATCGGGAGTCGTCTTGTCGTCTGCCCTGCAAAGAGGAAAAACAGAGAGATCAGCCGTGAATAAATTGCTCGTGAAGAAGAAGGAGTAAAGGAGGAATAGAGAGCATCATGAAGTTCTTAATTCTATCAGTCGTTCTTCTCGCTGCTGTGCACCAGACATATACAGCTAGTAAGTCGATCTCTGTATTGCTTTCATCTTTTGGCCCGGGCCACAGCTCGTTAAATCATTAGATATAATTATGATGATCGACACGCGTCGACATCTGGCCGTCAGTCTTCGTTAAGCCGCCAATTTTCAGTAGCCTTGTCAAATGGTATGTAGCCTGTCATTATACCCTTCGCAGGCATCGGCTGTTCAAAGTTTTTCGAAATATGGCACCCCAAAGCGTCGTCATGATCGGAACGGAGTGCGGGATGACTTGTTGCAATCTGTAGACATTAGCCCGCAGTGCCTTGTCTATTACTGCATCATCTACCACTTTAAGATTTCTTAAAGACCTCATTTTGTTTTCCGTCCCATTTTCTCCCCGTCTCCGTCTAGTTGACTCATAAATCATATCCGATCTAAATTGAACCACTCTCTCGTTGATGACACGCTCCTATGAAGTCGAAATTGTCTGCTTTTCGAGTCCTGTCATGAAATTCTTCCGGGAACTCATCTGGAAAGACGAATAGAAGACGCTAAAATTGAAGTCATGCTAAGATCGTATTGTTGAGTCATAGTCCTGACTCATTTAAAATGTTTCCTTCATACCAACTTTTCCCCTTTTTCCTGGTTGAGTGTAGTTTGCAGGCTTTCGTTGTCAGGCGTTATTGATGTCCCAACGTTTATTTGAGGGGCGATCTTATCAACTTTCAGGACTTGCTACAGTCGCAAGCTAAACAACGACCAACTAGAACTTTTGTTTTGTTTTGTTTTGCTTTGCTTTGCTTTGTTTGCCTTGTGTTTTTTAATGAGTTTTGGTCAAGTAATCAAAGATTTATTTGCAGCTTTCTGTGATTGCAATTGTCTTTATTGCATATACATAAAATCTGCTCCAATTTTAGACTTTTCACCTGGGCACTGGAGATGCGACCTAATCGGATTGTCATGTTTGGTAATTTAATGTGTCTGTTCCTTAAATATCACTTCTTGTCGTTGGGTGGGGAGGCACGGGATGGGGGGGGGGGGGGTCATCAAATTGTTGCGTCTTGCGTCCCTCACGTCGTTTCCATAGTGACGTGACGTCACGAGATTTGAGTCATTGCACTGATTTAGCCTTCACCGGCAGCAAGCAGGCAAGCGAGCGAACCTTCATGCAGATGAGCCTAGTGAATGACAGCATACCTTGAATAGTTTCAGTCTGTGATTAGCTTTACGATTGGGGTTAATGGATATAAGACAGGTAAAATTAGTGCATGTAAAGCCAAGGGTGAATGATTTAAGCGTATAGGCCTTAATGACATACAACGAATCCTCTTTGGGGAGTTTGTTTGTTTGTTTGTTTTTTTTACATATACTAGTAAACCTCCTACTCTTTCTGACTGATTTGACACAGAAGAAATGTTGCTTAAATCAAAGTTACTTCCTTTATTGCATTCTATCATGCAATACACGCTATCACAATCGCATGACGTAATCGTAGAGTAAGTCATTTGATAGCTAATGCCTCGTGTCGACGGCAATTTGAAGATAATATAATCTTTTGATTCCACGAAACGTCACTGACTAAAAGTAGCTCTAGTAGCATAATATATACTATAGCGTCATTTACTGGAAATAAGCTTTAGAAACAGCGTTAGACAGTGACGTCATAATTTCGACCATCCAGCAGAAAGCTTCGATTGTAGTTTTGCCACTTTCGAACATACTAATAAGCAGCAGTTACCAGAAAGAACTGAAAATATCATTGCAGTATTAAAGCACTGTGCTAAGAGACAGTCCACTTGTCAAATGACTACGTATTCCGACAGTTCGAAACCCCCTGACGAATAATTCGTCAGGGGGTTTCGAACCCACAACCCTTCGAACCCTGAGTCCCGCGCTTAATCTCATTGGGTCTGTGAAGATATTTGACGTCTCTAAAGGGATTTTTCAGCGGTCTTTAATGGACAAAGAGAGAGAGAGAAAAAAAAAAGAAAGAAAGAGAGAAGGGGGGGGGGTGGGTGCAGAAGGATGGAGTCCAGATGAGCTTAACAGTGACTCTCCACCACCCGTACCATCCCAATCCACAGCCATCCGTTGATTTCTTTTGAGAAAGGAAGATATGCTTTCTCGGAAACGCCAATTTATGTATCGAGAAATTCACCTGACAAACATTTGACGCGATTTCACATGCTGCCGTCCGTCATTCCACGGCAGTAGTCATGTTCGGAAGAGGAACATGACTAAGCGGTGACTAGACCTCAGTGGTGATAACTTGGACCGTAGAGGGCTGATATGAGATCGAAAATGAGACCCTTGGTACGGTGAACTGTCCTTGGGGGACGTATACGCGTTCACATTTTTGAAAATGCGTAACGTCTTTCTTATACATACTTGCAAAATAATCATTACTTATACCAGGCATATATGGTAACATCAAGGCACTTATCTCTGGGTGTTTATAGTCAGAGAACACCAGCAATTTGAAATCGCTTTCGTTATTGTGTCACCAAAATCCCCAAATATGTAGGTTCAGTTCACCAAAGACATGCTTCTCACGCTTACGTCATGTACAATGTTTGCCGCAGAGCAATTTGTACTGCAATTGTCTCTCTCTTGTTTTCATTCATTAAATGCAGTCATGGATGTAGCGGGTGATTGTCATGAGATTTAACCTTCCCGATGATTTTTTTTTTCTTCAAATTCTGGGTAATAATATGTAATATTCCGTTACGGTGGTGGCTGGGTTTTGGAGTGGAGGTGTGATGTAGAAAACCACACTACACGCAGGCTTCCGTCCTGCTTTCATTACCCCCGTCTCTGAACCGCTTCGTCATGCTTTGTTTTCGAAATCATTCATGCGTGGGTGAATGACTGTTTAAAGCAATTAATAGCAAAAAAATTATATTAAGCATCGTGAGTGGAGAATTCATAGATTGCTCAAAGATTTTGAACACAATCTAAACAGTGGGTTTGACAACATTTTTGCAAACCCTTTTTTTTCTGAAAAAGGTATTTCAAATTTGATGGCCTTATTTGGGTCGCTGTTTTGTATGTTTACAGCTCAACCTTCAATCTGCTTGCCTCAGTATGATAGCAATGTCTGTATAGATTTTTGTAAGGTATCAGCGAAACACGGTATATGTGTGTGTGTGTGTGTGTGTGTGTGTGTGTGTGTATGTATGTGTGTGTGTGCGCGCGAGTATCTGAGCTAGTGCATGATTGCATGTTTGCCTTGTCAATCAATAGCGGTATGAAGTGTATCACCGTCCAAACATGCGCTCAATGTTACAGCCCGGAGTATTGGAAATTGGACACCAACCAGACACGTGAGAGTCTATCTTGTATAGTTCATTATCGCTTTTGCTGACAGTGGCTGATGTATTGATGTCTGTGTTTTGGCGGGCATACTAGTCTCACCTCAAGGCGGCCAAGGTGATGACCTTCTGCATTGTGTGGAGCACAATCAAATCCGTAATCTGCCGCAAGTTGTGGGGTTTGATGGGTCTAACAATACTACACAATCATTTCCTCCTTTTTTCACCCTGGGGGATGGACGGAGGACGGGACAATATAAAAACGACCCGGTCAATCAGTAGGCCTATAGCCTTGTAGGTGACGAGAAGGTCGTTTAAAGGGCCACCCTATAGCCCTGTAGGTGACGAGAAGGTCGTTTAAAGGTTCTGTCTACCTTTTGGAGCAGGGACTTAAAAATTGTTCAAGATATCACATTTGATGGATATGCCTAGGTTTGTTGTACCACAAACCATCCTACCATGACATAAAATTTTCGCAATGAAGCCTCGAATACAAGGAGATATCAGTGTTTTTTTCTCAATAAACTGCAACTGTAGATGATTTAGTCACGAAAATGTTTTTATTATAACTATTGTGCACATTTTCTATCTCTAACAATACTTAAAATCAATTTTGCTGATTCAAATTAATACAGTGGTTGTTTCTTTCCCTTACTCACATTGTAGTTTGAAGCACTACTGCTGTGTTTTTGTTTCATTTGCAAATGGTAATAATGCCTTTAAGCAAAATGCTTCATTGTTTTCTGGTAAGCAAGATTTTGTAATTTCAACTTTCAAGTTCAACGTTTTCAATTATAACCATTTGCACTTTCTTTTTGCGGACAACGATATGAAACCACGGCGGTATATAGGTTTATATGCAATCACGGAGAACGAGAAAAGTTCGTCCTCCGTGACCCGGATCAATGCCCTGTCCATGTGGTTTATCAACTTACAGTTTTATCATTCCGGAGGTTTGTTACACCCAAGGTTCTCATTAAACCGTAAATGAAATATGGTTCGTTATTCCACATTATCCGGAAGTTTAAAAAAAGTTTATTATTCTGAAGTTTTGTTGATCCGACAACGAAATAAGCTTCGTAATTCCGAAGGTTCGTTAATACTACGCATGTTCTGTTCATAATAGATTTAGAAAAACGGACTTTTTCTTTATTTACGAACATCATTCCGGTATCCATCCCTTAAACAAGAGTCCATACCAGCTTTCGATATCTTTTTCTGACATTCTTTCCACGTGGGTGCTTCCACAGAAGTTACATTTCATAACCCCTTCCCCTTTCTCGTCATATTATATGGCTTGAGACCTTCTTGGTTGGTTGCGCAAATCTGGGGCAGGTTGTCAACGGAGTCGTTATCCTTGCCCTACTAACTTGATACGTCGAGCAAAATACCACATAAAGGCTAAAGTTAAGAACAACATGAGTTATGATCCCGATATCAATTTAAGACCAAGCTTCCTCAATTTTTGTGTGGGTTAATTGCGATGGGGGCGAGGGATAAGGGGTGTGTATTTATCGCACTCTGTCAGGAGATGGTATCAGCGACATGATCTAAGTCATTCTATGAACAAGTGTTAAAAAAGGGGGATGTTCGTAAAATTGGAGCGTGAGTATGTTAGAGCATAAATTATGCTAGCATACTCGAATAATAATAATTATCATTTTTTCAAGAGGGTTTCTTTTTTCTACGTGATTACAGTGAGCTCTCATTAGCTGACGCAAATCGGGGTCATGCAAACGTTGGATTGCCTGGTCGGAGTTTAAAGTTAGGATTAAAAGGGGGCGGGGTGGGGGTGAGGGTAGGACAGAGAGAGCAAAGTTCATCGATAGAAGAGGTCACGTTACAGTCGACGGTGTGCGCGAGTCCAGGGAGGTGATGTTTGACTCTGTTCCTTGACGTGCATGTGTCCCATATGTCATGATTGTGAAATGAAAGTAACGCACTAAAAGCCATATTTCAACTATTCGACTCACTGAGCTTTTTACCCCCCCCCCCATTCTTTTTGAGCGCCTTTTGAGCAGTTTTGTGCATATAAGTTGCACTTTCCTTATGACGTTCTTTTTTTCTTTTGAAATATTTATGTAACTGAATTGAATTGAATTGAATTGAATTAAATTGACTTGAATTGAATTAATTGAATTGAATTGAACTGAACTGAACTGAACTGAACTGAGTTGATAATGGTTTATTGAAAAATATATATATATATATAATGTCTACTCCATTGTAAAACACTATGTTGTTCGTTATGTAGCCAGGGTTGTGACGAGAAGTGATGTGAAATACCCGTTTTCACAGCAGGGAAAAAGCTGGTTATAGGAGCGCAATGGCATGATGTAGGTGAGATCTCTCCCTCCCCCCCCCCCCCCCACTCCGTGCTTTATAACACTTGCTAAGAAATGAAAAACCGCGAAAACAGGTGAAATAGTGCGAATAGTCAGTTGTTGATTTTCCCCCTCGTGTAGTATCCCTGCCCCACATCTCTTGTGTTTACACAGGCTCGTGTATGTGACAAGCTTCTGATGAATGTTTTATCATGTTGTCCCGTGCGACGGGTGGCGCTGTGTGTGTGTGTGTGTGTGTTTGTGTGTGTGTGTGTGTGTTCGCGCCAATATTAAAAAACAAAAATGTAGAAAGGCGAGTCTTTGTGTAGTCTCCTTTCCAGCAGTCGATCGAATTCACCAAATATCAGAGGAATACTTCGTGTCATGTTGCATTTTATACTAGCATACCTTATTGTGCTCCAGGGTGTCATTACAGCGTTGGTATTTACTTGTTGTTTTCATAAAGATTGAAAAGTTATTGTCTCAGACCGATGGAATAGAAGTAACGCGAGTATCCGACATATTGATTCCAAATGATAGAATAAAATGCTATGTTAAAATGCATGAAATGTTAAGTAAGCCTACGTGGGAATACGCTCAAGAGAGATCTCAACTTTTTAAGATTGAACAGGAAACGTTAGAACTGCTGACTGTCAGAACATTATTTTTTCACTTCTTTGTGTCAGAGACCCTCTTTAAGGAAAGAATGGCCGTCAAGAAAACGACAGTTACTTCATCTTTTGCCTTTAGAGAATGGAAATGTTCACTGTCAATTTGTTTCCACTGACCGAAATTGTTTCTTTTCGCCAGAGTAAAAGAAGAAGATAAATATTGCATTCCTGCACGGTTCAATGGCAAATAGGGTTAATTTGCCCTCATCATTCAGTGAAAAATGTTGCATGGTGGTGAAATACGATTCACTGTGGCCTGGGGGATTTTTGAATGAAATCCGAAACCCGATTCTTTATGTCAGTTTCTTTAAATAGTCTGGTCATTAGACTTTGCGCGTTTTTTGGTTCTTTTCTACATTGCTACACAGCAAAATTAATGCGCACTATATTATGGGTAAGACACTTTAAAGGCATTATCTACCGTTTGCAGATGAAACAAAAACCCAGCTTCAGTGCTTCAAAATAGTTTTAAATTGAAAGATGAATATTGGAATAACCAATTTAAAAATGCTAACCTGTACAATCAATGTTAAGTGTCTTTAAATATACAAAATGTAAAATAGCTATGATAAAATTGTTTGTTGAATAAACCGTCTACAGGTATGATGTATTTAGAAAAAATATGTAGTGATATCTTCTTATATTTAATCTTTGTTGCAAAAAATTTACATGGTAGGATGATTTGTGAGACAACTGACCTACACATATGCATCAAATGTGATAACTTGAGCTTTTTTTAAGTCACTGCTATCAATGGTAAACGATACCATTAACTACCTGTAACAATACCTTTAACTGCCTTTAATCTGTTTCTGTTGTTCTGTTTCTGTTTCTGTTGTGCATTCTTGTCTGCTATTTTGTCTTCAGTTTGTCAGTCTTGTCCATCCCGTTTTGTCCTGTACAACCTCTTCTTCAGTAGTTGTCTAGTCCTGTTTCATGTTTGTTCGCGTCTATGAAAGTGTATATCTGGTAATCTAATTTTCAGTAGGCTTCCAGACTTCTTCCACTTTGTTATTTTTTGTATCTACGATGATTCAATTTATCTTTCCATCGATGTTCTTTTTCAGAGGGGCCCACATACAAGCTCTGTCTTTTTAGTGGGTCCCTCCATTTTTCGCACTTTAAGCAACGGCATACATGTACTTCACTTTGATCACCTCTGTTTCTTTTTTACTATACCATGTATGATTACTATAGGTCCTCAATTGTTGTACAGTCTTTTCATTTCGCTATGTTCTATTTACCTTATTCTCTGTTATCAAAAGAAGTGAAACATGTGTTTTGTCGAAAAATGAAATAAACTTTGAATTGAATTGAATTGAATCTCTTCTGTACCAGGAACTTTTGGTGTAGTGAGTACGACGCTATGGAGTTTTTCTCTGCCAATCGGTATTCAAAATTCATAAAGGGTAGCTGATCAATGTGTGGAATAACGCTGTAAGTCAAACAGGACTTCCCACGGTGTAAATGGCTTTATAAACAGGTCATAATATGCAGATCTCGGAAAACTTTTTAACACTCAAATGGTCATTATCAAATGAAGCAAATTCAGGGTTGCATAGAGGAGTGGCTGGGGTACGTACATACAGTACAGGTGAGGATGGAAGGTGGAAGGACGGGGCTTCAGGGCAGCTTGGGGTGGAGATTGTAGAGGCGGATGGATTTGGATGAGCTCTCATCTTCATGGAAAAAAAGTTGTTCGTGCTGCTGATCTCTGGAGAGAGTCACGCGCAGTCGTCATGGTAGAAACTTACCAATCATTTCCACAAAAGTTTTTTTTTTTAGTCTTCGATTTCATCTTTTCATTGTTGGTTTTGCTCACATCATTGTGACTTGAGTGGCAAGAAAAGTTAGAGAGAGGGAAGGGTGGGGGTGCAGGGGTGGGAGGGGAATAAGGGACCAATGTGAAGACTCATATCAGGAAGGTCGGATTTCATCTCACTCTTCAAACTCCATCTACCTGTGCCCGATGTTTGTCATTGCGAGTTTAGATATTAAACAAAAGTATACTGTCAGGAATGTAAGGTATATGACATGGGATAGAGGAGGGGTGGTGATGATGGTGGGGGGGGGGGGGACACCCGTCCCCTTCAAATGTAGTGGTTTCTTAAGAGTTCCTTGCTGATCTGATGATGGGTGTGTCATGCCTTTGATTGATGCGGAAAATGAAAATTGTCGGCGAGATGCATGTGTGGCAACCAAAAACATCGGTTGATTTATGGAGGCCAAAAACATGCAAGTCCCCACCAAGGTAAAGTTCGTAGAATGCTAAAGAGAGAAAGGTAAAGTCAAACAAACAGAAGTTACGCTACGATAGGAGCTTAAGCATAAATGATATATGATTAAAATACATAACTTTAGTAATATATACCGGTATTCATCATAATTATGAACGCATTGGGATTGCACACGTTTTCTTGAAACGATGGGATTCAAATTATTCAATGCATTAATATCCATATCATTTTATGCCCCGGGAACAGTTGTAGATGTGCCCACCTCATTTAGGTCTCCCAAGAAACATGATCAGACGTCTAGTGAAAAATTCAGTGAATTTTTACTTCCCTTAATTCATCTCTCGAACTAAAATACACTAGTCAATGCATAGTATCGTACCGTGGTGTTTTGAAAACCTGCTGTATATGCAGGCCTATGTCATTATAATCATTGATCAACTAAGCACTGAACGGACCCCAAAACATAAAAAGAGTTAAGTGTATGTCATTTTTCGTCAAAAAGTTAAACAGAATTTGAATCTAGAATTTAACATGCTAAAGATATAAACGTTCCATAGCCATTGATATCTTGCAAACTTTAGGATGTATATTGCACTTGATAATGATTATCTCCATTTTCCGAAACCATGAATTTGGAATTTCAAAATCCAACCACTTTCGTTTGCGGGTTCAATAATTGTTTTATGTTCGTTCGACTTTCCCCTATTTATCAAAACCAACTTTGAAAATGGCGTGCGATCCCTCTTTAGAGGTACTATTTTCCACTGGGAGCAGTGATTTCGAAAAAGTTCGAGCTGTATCATTTGATGCATATGTGTAGGTCAGTTGTATTAAAAAAAACATCCTACTATATAAAATTGTGCGATAAAGCCTAAAATATCAGGATATATCACAACTTTTCTTACTAAACCACATTATATAGCTATAATAGACGATTTGGTCTAGAAACAATTCTATATTATAACTATTGTTCACTTTATATTGAACAATGCTTAACATTTATTGATATACTGATTAACTTTTTTATGCTGGTTGTTACTATCCTTGACTCACATTTTTGAACTATTTTGAAGCTTTTACGCTGGGTTTTTGTTTCATGAGCAAATGGTAAATAATGCAGTTAGAATCGGGAGCTCCTGTTTGATCAATGTCGAGAGGCGAATGACGTGATCCGAAGGTGCAAACGAACTGTAAATTCTCCAGTCAAACTCGGAGGCTTTTAACGGGTCTTCCTCATTGACCTCTCTCCTGAATCACTCTTTGCTGTAAATTCCACATGTGTTTTGACTTCTGTTTGTTTTGCAAGGTGGTTGCGTGGGCCCTTGTTTGATCCCCCATCAAAACAGACCCAAATGCATGAGAAAAGAACGATGAAATTTCTTTGCGTCATCGCTCGCGAATCGCGGACAAAAAAAAAATCCACTTGTATTGAATGTGGTCATGTTTGCGTTGATAATTCACGAATCCACATTCTACGTGGATATTAATCCCCACCAAAGATTATAGCGAGTCATATCTGTAATACAACATGGAGCAGCATTCTATGGAGAGTAGAAGAAAGAGAAAGAGAGAGGGTGAAAGAAAGAGGGAGAGACGGAGAGAGCAAGGAGGGAACTTGTCGTAGCCGCACGGGAAGGAACTGTATGTAAAATTACTGATTTAAGCATATTTTTAGCGTTTTATCAGTGCGAACGGATATCGCTATAGATAAGTGGATAAAGAGATTCTGACGAAGTACAAGAGAATTTTTAGATTGACGAGACAGTCAATACGTAGAGTGTTATAAAACAATTATGCCACTTCTGCTCCGACCACTTTCTCCAGTTTCAATCTCTTTTCCTTCACCACCACCAAAATCATCATCATCACCATCACCACCACCACCACCACCACCACCACCATCATCATCATCACAATCTTCATCATCACTATCATCATCATCACTATCATATACATCATCATCATCACCATAGATATATACCGTCATCATCATCATCAACAACAACAGCAACAACATCATCATCGTCATCATCGTTTCCTTTCTCCGTTTTCTCTTCTCTTGTTATTTCAAGTCTTGTCTTCATTCACAATAATTTACTTGCAACATTTTTTCCTCGTCTTCCACAACACGGCCTCATGTTGATGATGACTAAAATTGTGATATTATCAACTCCACATTCCAGTTGAACATGTCCAACTAGCAGATGACTAGAGAGAAAACCTTAAATGTCGAGAATAGTTATGACGGAGTACTGCTCGGTTTCCATGGTTTCTCTTTTAAAGGAACTGCATTCTGTTTGAAAGGTTTTCGTATGAGGAAGGCGGGAAAAGAGAGAGCAGTCAGTATTTGAGGAGCTATATAAGAGGAGGCAGTTATGGTGTGTCATTGTTCTGGGTTCTTTTCATTCGAGCCAAACAAAGATGCTTACTCAAGATTAGAGGATTTCTTGACCATAACATGTATATCAACCAGAAAAAATAAAGCTCCCCATGCACCCTTTCCCCGCTCTCTTTTTTAAAAGTTTGTTTCTTGTTCTTCCAACACCCCTCCCCCATCACCATCCTGGCTTTCTTTCCGTCCCGCCAGGCTCGGTCTGAATTGATTCACCAATTTCCGTTTCGGATGGTGTAGGGGCTTGGGGGTTCCTTCGCAACCGTCGAGCAGAAGGGGAGACAGCTCTAACGTTTGGGACAAACAATCTCCACTTTCACCGAGACTTCATCGAGAAAGATACTGAATCGGGTGGCAGAAAAAAAGAGAGAAAGAGATGTATAAAAGGTAGACGGATAAAATAGATAGAGAAACAGGTGGGGGGGGGGGGGCAGAAGGGAGAGGTAGGAAAGCTTGACGCCCACAGGGGCGTATTGAATTCGCCTCAAAAGAAGATGGTGCGGATTTTTGAACACCACCTTAGAGATGTTTACTCGATCGGTTCTACTGATTGAACAGGGCAACCGTGCGATTAGACAGGACTACCATCCTGTAATGTGCCTCTTATTTCCTGGTTGGCATGTGGCCTAAGCCATTATCTACGCAATACTGAAGGGAGTAGGGAGTGGCTAATTAAATACAGAAGCAAACTCTATACAGTCCTTCGTGCAGCTACAGATGTTCTCAAAGAAGAACAAGCTTAGCCTTATGTCAAGACTTTGCGTTGTTATTTTGTTCTCATCATTGGCATAATAATCTCTTCTATTAACCCATTACAATCGAACACCAGATCATATGGGCTGGCGAATAACGAAGAACTGATTTCTAAGTCTTTTTTTCTATCCTGACCGACTGGAGGACGCTAGGAGCAATCAGTGAGAAGCACGATTATAACCCCTCTCTGATAGCCGTGTTAAAGTGATACTGAGAATGGACTTGCCATTTATACATAGATGTGAATTTCACTTCGCAAAGCATTTAAGAAGACCAACCAAACATTCGTTCATGAATCGTAGACGTGGTAAAGTCATGCAGTGATTTTTGTGACAGGTTGCACGGCCTTGCATGCAGAACGCGTCACGGGATATCACTATGGAAACGGCTCAACCTGAGAACCCCTTCCATTTTGAGAAAACTAACATTATTTCCTTTAAAATGAGCAAAACGAGCTCACCCGCTGCGTGAGACAGTCGTGCAGTCGCGTGCCCTCCTACGTCGTCATTCCCTGCAAATGCACCCTCCCTCCCCCTTCTTCCTATCTCCTCCACCCCTCCTTGTAATTCCCTCCCCCTTCGAAGGAATCCGTTCGTTGTAGTTTTCATTACTTTCTGTAACATTTTACACCGTCAATAATTTACGACATTTTTTCGTTGTTAATGCGATTTCGTTCAGTCGGTAGCACGTCTGCCTCCCGAATTATCACGACCCGGGTTCGATTCCCGAGTCTAGGTGGGCAATGTCGAATGTAATCATACAGTCCCTTCTGGTAAGAGACAAAACACTATGTCCCCCGCTTTATCAGGACAATGTTAGAGATCTCGTGTGTGTGAGAGAGTCACAACTCAAGCGCCTAAAACATTTTAAAAGATCCCGCTTCATTTCTTATAGCAGGGAGGGCTCACCTCCCTGCTTATAGCGAAGAGCAGGGTGCATAACCCGGTGGAGTGGTCCCGCCACACATCCACCTGGACCCCATGGTGGAATACCAGTTATAGTGCAGTTGAATAATAGGCTAACCAGCCATTTGTTCAGATGGGAAATCAAACAAACAAACAAACAAACAAACAAACAAAGCAATTGGTAGCTACAACAAAATAGCACTAAGTGCATTAAATCAGCAGAGAAGGTTTGCGTTTCATGGTGTATAGCACTTCTTGTCTGTTCAAAATACCATTGAAATAGCCTGGATACAGTTGAACTTTGACGAGAAAGAGAAGAAGAGAAAATGAATAAACATCGAAACACAGACAGGCATAAAACCCATGAGGTGTACGACGCAAAAAAGAAAAAAAAATGGGTATTGTTCGAATAGAAAAGGTCCGAAATTTACCTTGAGGAACTGTTGATAAAAGCACGCATGCATTAGTGCGGGTAATGGCTGGATTTACAACGCAAGAAAACGCAACGTATATTAGTATTATACTTAGTCACTGGTTGTGACTGTGCACACAGAGTATTGGCCATTATCAAAAAAAAGCTATGAAGTGTAATAAGAAAAAAAACACCTACATTTTATCTAAAAACACATATTAGAATATCGTCACTGCTTACGCCCATGTCATATCTCTAACTTTAACACCTAATGAACGTGCATAATACATTCTTTTGTATAATGTTTTTGTACATAAGATGTGTATAGGTAAATCTACCGGACGTCACCAGTTGATCTTCGAATACTTTATGACGATTTAAACAAAATATTCGACATATTCAATGTGTAAGCTATTTATGCATATGTGTGCATGTATGCTGTTTGTACATCCATCATATTTTTCTTTGGTGCATCAATCAAATCAAATCAAATCAAGTCAACCTTAGTCAAATGAACAAAGGTGAAAGTTTCCTGGAGAGATAATTATGCAGCAAAAAGGAAAATGTCGGGAAGAATTCGCTCATAATCTAGATCAACCAAAGAATTGTGACCACCAGATAGAGACTCTAAAAGTCAAATACCATAATACAGTGCAGCCAATTCATAGCCTACCAGTTTACTCACAAATCACTCTGTGCAAGAAAAATGTAACTTCCCATCTTTACAAAGAATAGAGACATTCAATTGGCAACTCTGTACATCATGGCTTCATCTAATACTTGTTTAATGTCTGCGGACCGATATTACTGTACCTGTTGTCTTGTGAACGGTATACCCAAAGTCGTATTGTTTATCGTTGACAATGACGTCATTTAATGTAAGACTACTCGTTGGTCTTGAACAAAGACTGTCACTGCTCTTCCAGTAATTGCCCCATGAAAACATGTTCTCCATTTTGTGCTAAGAGCCAGTGGCCTATAATTAGGATCCTGTGCAATGTGGCTCGAAACTACTACAAAGAATGTTTAAATAAATCAAAGTTAATCATGATAAAATAATACGGTAATAATGAGCATAATAATAGTTATAATAATAAAAAAATGATAATAACAATGATAATGATAACAATGATGATAACAATGATAGCGACAATAATGATAATAATAATAATAGTATTACTACTAACAATAATAATACAGTCTTCTTTAACGAGGGGACCAGAGGACTGTCATTATTAACCGATGGAAGATGAGCACGTGTGTAAAGTCTTGAGAGAGGCTACGCAAAGAGGCGTTATACTATAATGACTATTTTTCTAGTAGCTTAAGGGACATCATCACGGATGATGAAACAAATACTACGCCATTTTATTCTCTCGCCGAATGCCATTGAAGTAGACCTGTGCGAAATTTAAATGATAATAATCTTTCAGCTGTACGGTCATCAACAGACGTAATAAAAAGTCCCGGCAATTAGATCATGCTACAGCATACCGTACCGTGTTATTTCAAACGATTACCATACGACCTCAATCAGATTAATGTTGACACCACCATCAATGATCTATATGCGGTGATAGTTCAAGCGTGCACTTATTCCTTTATAGTGTAGGCGATAGCCAGCGTCAACTGTGAAAATAATCTTCCTCTGCAATATTGGTTCGTCTGTCTGAATGTCTGTCTGTCGTTTTCCCCTTTCTCTTTTAACAATCTCCAACTGAATTGCATCAGACGATACTAGAGGTAGTGACTATATCACCAAACTTTGCCAACTGATTACAAAGTTAACTAGGCTTCGCTGAAATCTTTATCACAATGCGATATGTCATATTTATCTGATTGACTATTTACTTGGGCAGGCTAACATTGTCCTGTATTTACTATTGTAAGGTCATAAATCTCGTTTTGAGAAGCAAGAGAAGTATCGTGGAAGGCACCAAATTGTTACTGAAGAAAGATTGTTGCCGAGGACAGAAATACAATGAAATGAAATGAAACGAAATGAATGAATGAATGAATGAATGAATGAATATGAAAACGGGGGTTTGTAGCAGCACAGACTATGGGAGCAGTAAACTGCAGCTTAACCCTTAGTCTGCATTAAATGCAGATTGGTACAGAAATCCATATAGTGTTGACACAGAAAGAATATATGTATATATATATATATATATATATATATATATATATATAATTATATATGTTTTGTTTCTTTTTGCCACTCTAACCTTATCTCTCTTTTTCCCAGGGAATTTATCTGCCTTTTTGTGTAGATGTGATTTGGATCTTAATTTGATGTGACTCTGTCTATACACATAATGGTAATAATAATGAATCCCTCGTTAATATCATAACCAGGGTACACATTCTCTCACATAGAGATGCTTTTATAGTATAGGCCCTACCATGTGAAATCATCCTCCGTATAGTATACAACGTAGAGCAGGTTAAAGTTCACAGGTATATGGAAAACCCTGCGTGCTATTTAAACAGACGAACCGGTGTTGGCGGCGTCCAAGCCAGTCATATTTTCGGCGCCATTGTTCGCTCTCTGAAGGCATGTCGTCTGTCTATTCGATGACTTTACCATGTGCTTTGACTCACCATGAATGGGTCTGTATGCAGGCATGAAAGCATGAAGGCAGATATAAAGAAAGATAAGTTTATCTATATGCAGACAGATAATGCATACGGGTAATACCTATATGTGACACTTGACTGTGTGTGTATTAGCACTCACACGCACACACAATCCTGATGCATGAGGTACATTACGTGTATAGCGGTTCAGTGCATTATCTTTCTGTATATATATTATATTATAATGTAATTATGTGAAGAGTTATCTTCATGTATGCCCTATTATGTTACTTTCATTGGCTATAGGAGTGTAATGAATAATGTACTATAATTGTGTGCAATATTCTTGATCGCTCTGACATCTTCTGTTGCAATTCTGAAATGTTTATGTTGGGCAAGGGGGGGGGGGGGGGAGAAGAACCGGGCCATTTCACTTCCACGTCCATTCAAGAACGTTGTCTGTCCCTGTGACTGTTGAACGACTGATACGACGACTAGAAAGGCGCGAAAAATCATGTCGTCAGCACGTCTGACGAAACGCGAAAAAAGTATGAATACGTCACTCAGTTCAGTACCGCTAAGGTAAAGGACTATGACCGCAGATCACGTTTTATGAATTATACGGACCAGAATGGCGCCAAAGGCGAGTTTGCTTTATACACAACTTTACACCTGCCGTACCCCCAGGTCTTCGCCTTAACTTTAACCTATATACGTCTCACCCAAACTCCGTGTTTGATGCGATCAATTCTCGGATGTGTCGTGACGACAAGATATCACGGGCAATTTCACCTGCCCTTCCGAGTTTTCTCACCTTACAAGCGTCGGATCTTGCGAGGTCAGTCTTGGAATTAACTGACAGTACGAACGTCGTATAAAGATAGCGAAGTTTTCATGAATAGTCGTTGCGCATTGTGACGTCAGCACCCAATTTCAATACATCTCTTAACTGGTCTGCAACTATAGGGAGCAATATTTACATTGATCTGCCTTCGTTCATTAGAGTGGGGATGCAAAGATATGTGTGTGTGTGGGGGGGGGGGTGGGAGCTAGACACACAAGAGATATGGTATGGATAAAAAGCAATAACAACGCCAGCAGAAAGATTCCCCACGACCTCATCACAATGGAATGCGCCCGCCATGATAACAAAATTAGGCCTTGTAAATGCCAGAAGAACAATTCCCGGGCGTGGAAGATTACATTTCCTTTAATAGGGACGATCGAAGCATGCCATCGGACAGTTCTTGTGAGGGACGCTTTATATCGTGGGCTTAAAGAGAATCTTCAGCAGTCAGGCAGTTAAAAATTCCGTCACCCATTTAGATTGACCACTAACTACGAGCACTGTGACGAATCCAGCGCAAAGTGTAACACGATGATTTAAGGACCTCGTGAGGAAACGGTTTAAAAGGATGATACAATTTCGGCTGAGGTGAGTCCTCAGGTTTCCAACGTTTTTCCACTAGCAAAAGGTGGGACCTTCATTTTATTACGATCGCTTTGTTTTACTTTGTTTTTGGATATCTCAGCCATTTCCAAACCAATTTTCATGAAATAAACGTTGAATTCCTCTTAGAAGTACATGCTCTTTAGCATTTTATGGAGTGGTTTCTAACTATCTCGTAAAAACTTTAAAAGCTGAATCCTCATCTCAACCAATACTATACCATTCCTTTAATTCTCGGAGTCGGAGACATAAACAATGAGAGCCTCGACAATCAGTCACCAGATGTGCGTTTTTCATTTCTATTTTCACTGGTTCTATGGATTGTAATACAGCACACAAAAAAACCAAACAAGCTATGATCTTGCAAATTTGCTGTCAAATTCGACTGCACAGCATTAGCTTGGTTTGGGGATGATATAAGTGTGAAATTTGAATCCTCTTTTAGCGGCTATCAGAAGGAAACCAAATGAACGGATGCGTTGAGTAATACTTTATCAAGAAGAGAATGTCTCGCATACATTACACAAAAAAATAATAATAGACATGTACAGTAACCCGTCGACTTTAGCAGTGACCAGAAAAGATTATTTTGAATGAAGTTTTCAGCTGCAAATGGGCGGTTGATATATCACGTGTATACAGTGATAGCAAAACAGATGCGTGCGTGTGTATGCACCGTCCGTGTTAGGTAAAGACACTTTACTGGTGTACTTCAATGGTTTATTGATTTGCTACAATCTATAAAAAGGGGACGCCAGATTTCCTTTGGACAATGTAAGAATTTCTTAGACACAGAGAGAGAGAGAGATGGAGAGAGAGAGATGGAGAGAGAGAGATGGAGAGAGAGAGATGGAGAGAGAGAGAGGGGGGGGGGGAGAAAAATGGGCATCTATTATTGTCGTGCGTGTCCATCGAAGCACAGATCAGATTTGTGATGTAGTTTTCTACATTTTACATCTGATGTATGACTATTGTAAATCCGGGAATGCCAAGTTGCCAAGGGAGGTACGTGACGTCATTAGGATCTGGACAACGGTCTTCACTCAAAGCCAGGCCACAATTTTATCAATGCTTTGCGGAAGGGCAGCGCGCAATCTGTATGCCTTCTATTCCGCCCTATCAAGCGTAAATTTCCCCTGGAATCGAATTTCCGGTTTTCAGCCTGTTAGTCCTTTGAAAGAAACGGAAAGAGGGGATATTGGCGAGATAAATTGTATGCAGTTAACTACGAAAGAAGGTACGCTCTAAGTAGCGACTGACGGTAACGTTCTTTACTGCTGCAAGCACGCTATAAGAGCACGCTATACTTTTTTTTTCTATTTCCCCTCATTTATGATGCAATACACATACTGTTGACCCTTTTTAGTTGTGAAGTGGTACTTGTAAGTGCGCATTGTTCTACAAGCCAAACCCTCGTGCCTGGATATTTGAAGAAATTAGTTAGATTATTTAAAAGTTATTCAGTATGTTCGGTAAATGGAAGCTAAAGATTGTTTCGTCTTCGGTAGATATGGATGTAGGGCGTTTGTTGGGGTTTCGCTAATCGTCATTTTAGTGTCGTGCGCTTGATTTCAATGATTTGTTTCGTTCTAAGTACATCACTAGCTAGTGTCTCATTCACCAGACTATCAGTTGTTTCAACCTTTGAATCGAATCAAATGTCAATTCAGATGCGATTTGAATTAATCGAGTTCTGGCTGAAATTATTCGTACACAGAATTTGTTGATCGAGAGAGGATATAAAAAGTAAATGGAGAAAAACAAAGCAGCTGTATAACAGAAGAAAGAAAGTAATTACAAGAAGAGATGTAAACTCTGAATACACTGAGTCTTAATGATTGCCAAGGGTATCGGTCTTAAAATAAAATTGGAATGCTGCGTGTGTGTGTGTGGGGGGGGGGATCATGGGAAGATTTTTGACCCTCTCTTCGGGCAAAATTTAAGATGAAGAACAGGTATGATGCTCAGTTGCATTGATAATCAGATTCAGAGAGAAGTAAAGGGATAGAGAGAAAAATGAATATGTGGGGGAGGGGGAGGGGTTGGAGAGAGAGAGAGAGACAGAGAGAGAGAGAGAGAGAGAGAGAAGGGGGATGAGGGAGGGGAGAATGAGAGTGAGAAATGGTAGGATGATGTATGCACTGGTTTTAAATTGCAAGCTCGTCGTCCATACGTGCGGAGGAGAATAATCGATCATAATCAGATCGATTTGCGCAGCCTCGACGTATTCTCTCACACGCCTGGAACGGTACGGCATGCAAGGCGGAGATACAGTACGTAATAAACCTGACCGCATCTTCTGTCGACGTTCGAAAAAAGTATGGTGGCACTATCGATAGCAGAAACCGATACGTTACATACAAACTGCGCTCTTCCTAATCACGTAATGAGATATACGTTTCCATGTTTCTTGCCAAACATTCCCTCCCAACTCCAGCCTCCTTGGCTGGCTTGTCGATTTTTTTTTTTTGGGGGGGGGGGGGGGATTTCTATCTTTTTTCTCTTGTAATTTCTTTATCTTTGTATTTATTATTATTACAACAGCCATCTCTAGATTTATTTCTTGTAAGATGGTTTTGTTCCGCTACAAAAGAGACCACGCAAACATGAGACGATTAAAATAAGTTTTAGGATAAAAGTTTAACGTTCACAACGAAAGTTCTTTGTTATGACAGAAAATGCTTTAAGGCTTCTGAGTTCCCGACTCTGCCAAAGCTGATGAACGAATGTCTATGGAGAAGACGTCTCGTCTATTTAAGTCTCTCTCGAAAAGAAAATGTGTATAAATGCCTGGTAAAATGGTAATTAGAGCGTCTAGGAGACCAGTAATAAAACCAGTGAGATCTTATAATTATCTTTACAATCACCGTAGGTAAATCACCAGTAAATGCACTGACACGAAACATAATTATTTCGAAGAGCGCATTGTACGGCCAGAGGTATTCTTAAAAGTTTGGTAGCGTAGGGGTACCAAGGAGCTGGAAGGCTGGGCTGTCTCGGATATTATTCAAGAATCCCCGTAACGACTTGCGCACAGCTTCTTAATGTGTAGTACACACACAGGCGAAACATTTCAACGGAAGACGACGGTTACCTATGAGGGTATTGACGGCTTCGATGCACAAATTCGCTGACCGGTGCTACTCGTGGTTTTCGAAAGTATACCAGGTGGACAGCGAAATGAGCTGGGCCTCACATGAGTCCCCACCCTTTGGGTCTTTAATGTAAAGACTTTTGCACAGTCCGCGGATTATTGAAGATCATGAGCCTTACACTCCTTCGCAATATACCGTCATTATAATATCTGTTATACTGTTATATCTCACTCAGTGGGAATAAGATGACTTGCAGTGTATGACACTACATTGTGAGATATCATTGTGTGTGAGTATGTGTGCGTTTGCGTGTGTGTGTGTGTGTGTGTGTGTGTGTTTGTATCTGTCTGTCTGTCTGTCTGTCTATCTGTGTTTGCTGAGTGCGTGGGCGTACATCAGCTCTCCATAGCACAGACGAACTATCTCGGAACAAAAATAATGTGTGCGATAAACACTCGGAAGGATACTTGATCACCTCGAGGAAGATAAAGATATAGCTGGCTTTATCCGCGAGGAACACATTCCCATAATCTATCTCTTCTCCCCTTACAATGGTGTTTTGGACACACTCACTTTGGCAAGATTATAATTCGTGTGTAGCAGCGTTAAAGTGATGAATCAATCAAGTGAAAAGTAATGATTCCCTGCAGAAACGAAAAGGAATACAAGAGAAGTCTTTAAACAGTACGGTGTTTTTTAAACCAAAAATCACTCAACAATTCTGCCTAAATTTTGACTTGATTATATTTATTCACAAAATGGACAAACATACATTATAAACAAGATTTGGTGTGTAGAAATAGTTTGTACATGAAATATGTCATATACATTTTGCTCGGATGATTATAGCTAAGAATCAAAGCATGACTGGGACTCATACATAACAATACCGTAGAGAATTGTGTCATCATAAGTTTCGCATACATGACGTTTTTATGATGGAGTTCTAAATGGGGCAGAGTGAGAAATAATGAATAAAACTGTGAAAACCAGTAATGCAGCATCATAAAGGTAAATGGGCTAAAGGACCGGGCTAGATTCTTCAGTGTTAGCTTTGGTCTTTCGGAGGGATCTGCCATTATTATCGTTACCCCCAGGCACAGCAAAATACCCGGCTTTACACCTGGACCAAGATCGGCATTTGGTAGGACGCAACCTCAGCATATCCTGTTTTAAGAGTCAAGGGACCCCTCACCACTATATCACAGTAATCCGGAAGTGTTTTTTAGGACCTCCTTAAAAAGGCGCTTCCGGACGCATCGCTATACGGACTCTACCGTTCCCTTGCCCCCTTCACCTCCGGGCATGGCCACTGTAGCCACTCCGCATTTTGCCCAATACACCCGCCCATCACTCACGCACGCAAGCTCACTCTATCGTCGTCAACTAAAAGCAGGCTTGACCCCGGCGGTCATGTTAGTAGAAACAAACGTCGGGGGTGCGCCGGGGTCACGCTGCCCAGACAAGTTATTCGACTTTGGAATTTATGTCGGGGACTCGGTCTGCCTTGTTGGAGAAAAATAATTGAATGCGTTACAAGAAAAGACAGGGGTATAGACAGGGTGAAGGGTGAAAAAGAAAAAGAAAGAAAGAAAGAAAGAGGTTGAGGCAGAGGTAGATCGATAAATAGATAGATAAAGAGAGAGAGGGGGAGGGGAATGAGGGGATAGTTTGAGGGGGTGGGGGCAGAAAGTTGAGTAAGCTGACTTCACGTAGGTCAATCCATATGACATTAATAATCTGCCCTGTGTTATTTTGCAGACCAATTACGGCTAGGGTCGCGACTTAAGGCATCGCAAAAGAGAGGTAGAGGGAGAAGACAGGCAAAGTCAGTGGGAGAGGGAGAGGGGAGTTCGTGGAGAAGGCGGGACGGGGTAGAATGGGACAAGAGGGCGCGGAAAGAGGAGCAAATACGTATAGGTTAAACCATATGACTTTAATAATCTATATGAATGGAACCATATAACATTTTGCAGAACCAGCATCCCTGCGTTCGTGACAAGGCATTGATTTCCGATCAAATCTCTCCCCCTCTCTCTTGAGATTCGTTCACCTCTACTTGTGCGTCCTTCAGCGGTTGCAATATTCAGATTCAAGATCATCTAAGTTCCCTTGGTAGCCTGTTAATTTTTCTTCCGAGACTTGCTGAGTGACATTCAACCTTCAAATATAGAGATTGAGATGGGAGGGAGGGGGAGGGGTTGGTGCGCTTTGGGATGTCTTTGAAAATGATGAAAGTATATACTCGATACGATGACGATGTTATTTGGGAGAGGTAGATCCTTGGGGTTTAAGGTTGTAACAAACATTCTGCTGCTAGCCATCTACCTAAGGATCCGCAAAACTGGCGGTACAACAAACGGTGTATGTCAACGTTGGGTCCAAGCCGCGTCTTATTTCACTGAGGGGTTTCAGTCCCACGTAAATTATGAGCCATTTTATGAGCGTAACAGAAGAGAAACGGTATCATTACTAGTTATGAGCTTCCTTAATGGTCCTCCACGCTTACTACTCGCAAATCCATCTCAGTGGATGAGGACTGATGACAAGTACTATTCTAAAGTGATGGTAACGTACGGAAGTGACTAGAGAATATAATTATTTTCAGAAGTATATCTCTCACTTCATTCATAGGTATGCCTTCAGAAGACAGAGAATATTACACAATTATATAAGACAGGAATCCAGAGTTCCCTTGACGTGCGTTTTATCACCATGTAGTGGCATCTGTCTCGGATTCAGAAGAGAGATGCATATTTGATACCAAATTAATCTTTATCCGGATAGCATCCGGGAAAAAAAAGAAACAAACAAACAAATGAACAAACATACGAAAAGTGGAGTTACCACTTTTCGCATCGATTCATAGGCCGACAAGTTTTAAAACCTTTTTAGCACAAACCTGACGATATTCTGAATACTCATAATCTATGTAACCTTTTGGAGGGGTGGGATGGGGGGTGGGGGTATCTCAACTTGGATTGGAACAGGATAGCACTTCACCGATTGTCTTAATTAGATGATCTCAAACACCAAATTGTGATTTTCACCAAAATCTGAGATACACGGTTTTATCACCCCAACGATGAAATTATGTCAATAGCATATTGACGTTTCTTGGACGTTTTATTGGCACTGTTTACTTAATTCTGTTTGTCATTTGATATCCCTACAATCACTGAAAGGTGGAAACAATCGTCTCGCTTTGATATTTTATCACAAAACGATGACAAAATGCATCGCTTTTACTCACGCAGCATGAAGACAACTGTGCAGTGAGTTTCCGCTCCGTCACCAGTGCGGATATGATTCAAAATCGAACAACTTCACTGCGACCTCGGCCTTCCTTTCTCGTCTTAACAATTAGGGTTGTGCTTTTCGGTCGAGAAAGATTGACATACATGTACTAGTATGACCCCTGAAAGCACCGGGGAGTTTTCGGACATGGGCTCGCTCTCAGTGGGATTCTATGGAACGTCCAGGTTACTGGGCGCCACATGACGTCACATCTAATGAAGATGTAACACTGGTGCTACTCACGCTTGTTTGCTGCCACCAGCGGCGTTCTGTGTGATCTGTTGCGTTTGATGTGGTTTATCGTCTCGCATTTTCTTGACCGGGAAGGTCCAATAATAGATATAAGCGTATGTGTGTATGTGTGTATGTGTGTGTATAAATGTGTGTGTGCGTGAGTTCAGCTTTCTCCAATCGTAAATCTAAAAGGCACAGTCATTGTCAGTATCCATGGTTTGAGCGCTGGTGTCGGTGGAGACTGTAGTGGTGTATATGTGTGTGTGGGTGGGGGCAGGTGGGCGGAGGGGGGGGGGGGAATGCAGGGGTTGTAGTGAGAGGGAATTTTCATTGCATCATACATATCTCTCTCTATCTCTCTGACTTTAGGCCTATTTGTCGAGTTGTGTGTCTGTGCATGAGGGGAAGGGGGAGAGGGGGTCAGCTAGCTTATGCGTCTTTTTTTTTCAATCTGAAACTTAGCAAAGACTAGTCCTTCGAAGTTTCATGGTGCATCACTAAGGGCAACCAGAAAAAAAAAAGAGAGAGAGAGAAAAAAAAAAACTTTCATTGCTAATGCCTTCAGAATTCCCAATAATTTCTACGCTGAGAGGGCGGACATTTTCTGTTTTTTTTTCTCTATTTAACAAACCTGTCCCTCTCAACACTAGAATTTGTGCTAGAGACCAACTCCCCATTTTCTGAAGGAATTCTGTTGAAAAAGCAGCCTAACAATTTCAACTTTAAGTGACAGTTAGATGTCTCATAATCTGTTTGTTGAAGACTGATCAAAGGAAAGCTAAGCCCAAATAAACATTAGTGGATCGAGTGAAAGCGGTAATAGCTGTACAAATCAGGAAAATCGATTCAAAATTTATAATTTATTCAAATCTTGGTGCTGTCATCGCTGGATACGGAGAATACTACACATCATCACGATGGCAGTACGGACGACTTTATTGAGGAGATAAAAAAGAAATTTAACATAATTTTCACTTTTCCAGCATGATGAAAACAACAAACAAAAAACAAAAAAAAACAACATTTGTATGTTAAATTACCTCTTTCAGAAAGCAACGGGAATGATATTACCCGTAACATAATTATGTCAGCATCACGTCGATAGTTGCTGCACTTTTCAAGAAAAGTGCAATTGTGTGGGATTCGTCTTACATTTTCTTTGTCTTACTGTCCAAAATGGCGTCTTGATATTTAGTCGTCTTCTTTTCCAGCAATGACGGTACCGAAAAATTCATCTCTTTTGAATCAATTATCAAACTGTCACTTTTGCGTTCTCCTAGTATTGCTGCTTTCACTCAATCCACATCGATATTTGGGCTTTTTTAAACAGAAAAAAACAATCCTTGTATAGGCAATCTAAGTTAAAGACACACCGTGAGAGAAAGCGTGCAGGATAGATAAACATAAAAGTATTCATTTTATGAAAATAATCATACACAATTCACGAAAAGGTCTTAAAAGAGTAGGGTGCTGTGCCGGGGTCAGTACCCTTACAAACCACATGAACGCAGATACTATGACATTATCAAAGAGAAGATAAAAGAATTTTATTGGTGACGACGTAAATGAAATCGACACTACCAAAATATGCGGGAAAAAATAAAAACGATCGAGACCCCGCGTGGTAACGCACTTTGACCGGACGTAACACGACATGGCCCTAGAATGTGGGAAGGGACAGCGGGACTTCTCTTGATAGAAGTGTACCCCAGCATTGGGCCTCGCACGGTCAAGTACGACGACCCCACCAAAACGAGAGTGACACATGGGGTTAAAGGTCATTATATACCTCTCTCACAAGTTTCACAGAGGGGGCTAAGAACGTGCACACTTTGGGTGTTAATTCAATCAGTCCATGATCAATCAAATTTGAATACTCTAAACGGAAATGTCATCTTTTCTTTTTCACCAAACAAAACAACAAAAAAGTGTGGGCAAGATCAGCGATGGTGTGATCAGTCTGAGTGTGCGTGCACATTGTGCGCGTGTGCGAAAGAGTAGCCTCTCTTTGTACGTGTCAGGAGGGTTTTGGGATTTGGCTAGGTTAAAGGTCAGGCGGTAAATACGTGGACAGTGTAGCTGAACATGAGATTTCATATTGTGGGCCTTATCTGCAACAATCAATTAAATTTGTATTTTCCCTTCTGTGTTACTCTCTCGTGCGCTCTTCTTTTGGCTGTATTCCAGGTTTGTATTCTAATAAACAGAGGATCCATGACATTCTCTGGGGAGTATTATTTCATCAAATGTTTTGTCAATGATATTTCGCTGACAAATTTGCTCTCAGCCAATCAGATGCAAGGATTTCGGTAGCCTTCAAAAATTGTCAGTGAATGACACGTTTTATGAAACGCGGCCCAGGTGTGATAACTCGACAGGACAATGAACTTTCTTACATTTGTTTTTAAAAGTTGTTTGACATCCGTGATACTGCGGAAAAATACTGCCGCCATTTGAGAAGGGAGAGGGGAGCAGATGACGTAATTCGTGCCCCCATCCTCCATCCTTCCAAATTATAAGAAGGCATGTGGAGGCGGAAATTTTCAAAAAGTGGAACTCCGTTCAAGTTCTTTCCCACAACAAAAGCCGCGTGGTGTCCGCTTAACGGAACGCCAGCAGTGTTCGCGGTAGAGTTCCTTCACGACTGCCGATGACACTATGGAATCCTAAACTCACGCTGTCATTAATGAGAAATCGTGGACTGATCCATCACCTCTTTTTAAGGCTTGACCTTCCATTACCTACACAGACATATAAACAAGAATACACACATGCTTGCATGCATGCACACAATCAAGATATTAATAAACCAGTTTACGAGTACGGTTCGTGCGAGCATGGTGGTAGGGAAACACGCAGCCGAGCATCGTATGACATTGAAGCTTTGAAGGGTAAAGGGTCGTCTGCAGAGATATTTTCCATTTCAACACTTCAACAGAAAAGCTAGATAATGGCCGATTTCTACAGCGTCTACAAAGAGATTAAAAATATGTAAAAGGTGACTTTGCTCTGTTTATGACTTGTATGATTTGTTTCTCTTTTGAATACAGGGACTTGACATTCACAGTGCCACAAACATTCTTTTATGATCTTTTGCAATGCGCACGAAATTCATTTTTTCCTGTTGTATTTGAAGAGTAATAATTCTTAGACATACTAAAGATCCCATTTTTTTCATACGGAATTCAGAGGGATTATTTATTACTTTAGAATCCGATACGGAGATCGAATTATGCTGCCATGTTACGCTATATTAAACTCCATCCATTGGGATATCGTAGCGTTTGAAACTCTATACCTGCATGCTTCGCAATGTTCTTAATACCACCCGAACCATGGAAATAGCTTCGTTGACAGTCGCAGATGACCAGAAGGAAAGCATCACTATTGATTTAATCAATTCAAATCATTTTTTTAAACATTTATATCTATTCAAGCAACAACAAAAAAATACATTGCACAAGTCATATTGCTATATCGATTTGCACGAATACAAAATGTAGTGTTTTTCTGTCATTTATAAAGTCTAATGAAATATGACAATGTGCTAGCATCCTAGAAGGTTGCCACTAGATTACATTACGAGAGAATGATATCATTTTGAAGTAACATAAAGCCCCTCTTGGCAGGGATGCCAAGTTCAAAAAAAAAAAATCATGAGTGAGATTTTCATGACTCGGCATCTCGGGATGCGAATGTGCGCGCGAGCGAGAGTGTGGGAGGGGTTTTTCCCCCCTGTGGCCTCCCACGGTAGGGAGCTTTTTCAATTTTTAGCTTTGAATGGTGCGATCAGGTGCATACCTAATTGACTACTTTTTACTTATTTTGAAAGATAAAAGGGAAATATACCTACAGTTGCAACTATCACTTTAATCTTTTGAGTTATGCTCATTATTATAGGCCCAAGTTGCAGACTTCGCCCGATGCGTGAGAAAAATGGGTGCCACGCGTGAGATCGTCAGATGGCCCCTAAATGCTTGAGTCCCACGCAGAATGCGTGAGACTTGGTAGCTCTGTCTTGGACAGGGAGATAATTAGTGATAAAGCGAGTAGCAGCCTACAGAACTGAATTTCCTTTCATATTTGACGAATAATGCCTACACTTTGTTCAGAATACGGACGTGTAAATGCAGAAGACGTAGTAGGCTACATGAAAAGTAAAAGAAAAAGAAAAAAAAATGAAATCAAATGAAATCAAACTTTAATCTCTTCATCACGTCTCTTTTCAGATACACACTGATGTGTTATGTTTGATTGTGACACTTCAATGGAATATTTCAAGGAATCGACCATTTAAATCCAGGGTAGACCTGAGGGAATGCAGCAAACACACTTTCAACAAAGTGTAAATTGTGATGTTTCGACGAATTGGTAGTGTGTTGGTGTCGCATGCACCAGTGTCTTCTATATACAGATATACAATTACGTAAACCTTTCGAAGGTAGCAGGGAGGTGCACTTCCCTGAAGGTAGTGAAGCTATAGGTCTAAACACGGAATAATGGACGTACAATTTGACTGAAATTTAGTTATACACTATAAGGTCAGATTAAGGATTGTTCTAAGGCTTGTTAATAATTCCATGAGACTGGTTATGTAGTAATACCAGTCAGGAAGGATCCAGAAATTCCATAAAGAGGGGGCGCCTTAACAAAATGAAAGGGGCGCGCACGCACTCCATTTTTTTTCTTTTTATTTCTTTTTTTTTAACAAAAAGGGGGCGCCCGATGCGACCCCCCCCCCGATACGCCACTGCTAGTAAGGCTATCCAGAGTCTCTGACCCCAGGCATGTCTTTTTGAATAGGAAATTCTCCCACCTGAACCACCCACCATACTGGATGCAGACTCTGAACGCACGAATATGTACACCACGAGCGCAGAGCGCGAATTCTCTTGCAACTGATGTCATTTTAAGTCCCGCCTGTTATGAGAAGATACAGCGCCATTTAGATACACTTTTGGGATATATCAAAGCCTCGTTTGTGAACATAACTATATAAGATGACTCGGCTAAAGTTGTGAAGGAAAACGAAAACTAAATTGTAAGGGGAGGAATGCATCGTAAAGGGGGAGATGCACGTCATCTTGAGCGGGCGAAATTCAAACTCGAGCGGGAGAATTTGCGAAAATGGCCTCAAAGCGGAAAATCTCCTGCCGAAAGCGGGATAGCTACAGAGTTTCTGCTAATACTGGTGTTAAGCAGATTTAATAACATTCCCGGAAGCTTCGTCCACAAGGAGGAGAAGAGAACCCAACTGGAAAGGTGATCCTCTGCGTGACAACGCTGTATGGGAGGTTAAGCGCTGGGCCCATAATCTGAGTCGCTATGAATTCCCTAGGCGGTGATGTCTCGTCTTTGGGCAGACCAACTCGATGAAAATGCCTTGTCCGCTTTCTTGTTGATACCCCGCGAACTTGCATGAATTTCATGTCCAAACAGATGCGGACTGACCCCTGAGGATGCCTAGAACGCTCTACCGTTTGGCTCTCTGACAAATGCGTTCGACTCCAAAACCATACGTCCATGATATTGATGATTTATGTGGAGCACCTGTTTTTTCCGTTTACCCCGAGCCATCTTCTCCTATTAAGCATGAAGTAGCCGACAGGAGTCGTCCATCGCAGGTGACAGATAGGTCCCGGAGGTTGATGCCTCTGTCGGAGCCGTTCAACACCACTGGTAACGACGCAACATGTTTAACTGTGGCAATGGAGTATGGAGATGAGGGGGTTAATCCCATGGGTCGGAAACGCGGCTGTGGTTGTGTGACGACCACGCCCTTCCACCTCAGAGTACGGCGCATGCGCAAGTCAATGCAGTGTCCGCGCCCGTTGTACTATGCACTATTTCCTATTTTTATCGTGCAGCTCTAGATTACATCGTAACACCCTATATGCCATCGATAACAAACACAAACTGATGTTGTTTTTCTATAAGTGACTGTATGTAAGAATATTTTAAGACGTCACACTGAATTTCTTCGGTTGATGCGGTGATGGATCGTAATCACCACTTCTCCACGCTAGTGGAGGATTCTGACAGCAAGGGCGGGAAATAGAACTCTACGGTGACAATGAAGCCAACTCAGAGCGTTCCAAGTTTGGATGCCTGTGACAATACGGTCCCAACAAACGGATGTTATCAGACACTCTTCGCTCAGACAGAGCAAAACTTGTTCCGCACTTCCAAAGATCTGAAATACAAATATTGAAATAATCGAGAGATCAGCGTAATCATGGTCAAGGAGAAAGCTTCGACCAACACTCGATTTGACTTTGATATGATCATGGCGTCTAGACAAACGAACAGAAACGGAACAGAACGAAGAGGTGTTGGGGAATCGTGTCGTTTTGGTTGAGGCCAAATTTTAGGTTTGTAACATTTTTTTGGTGAGATAATGAGAAACCTCTTATGAAATATGAAAGAGCATGTAATTCCATGAGGAATTCAACGTTTATTTGATAAAAATTGGTTTTGAAATGGCTGAGATATCCAAAACAGAGCAATTCTAGTAATACGCGGGACCCACCTTTTATTACAATCGCTTTGTCTTACTTTGTTTTTGGATGTTTCAGTCATTCCAAACCCAATTTTCATCAAATAAACTTTGAATTCCTCTTAAAATGGTATGCTCTGTACTATTTCATAAGTGTTTTCTTGGTATCTCGCAAAAAGTTAAAAGCCCAATTCTCATCTCCACCCACACTGTACCATCCCTTTAACGTCAGGAATAGTATTCTTGAGAAATCTGAAAGTGCCTGGTGTGTGCCTTGACAGCAGTTCTAGGGCGCCCCCTCCGTCGAGGCCGTCAGGATTTGTGATTGCCTCT
Organism: Diadema antillarum; assembly: GCF_040938485.1. Taxonomy (NCBI): domain Eukaryota; kingdom Metazoa; phylum Echinodermata; class Echinoidea; order Diadematoida; family Diadematidae; genus Diadema; species Diadema antillarum. The sequence continues at coordinate 160,670 of NW_027272345.1, read as the reverse complement.
CTAAACGCTAAGTTAACAGTGACACTAGTAATAAATAACAGGAGAGATCCGTTACATAATTATATACTTTATAAAAACTGGGGGGGGGGGGGGATAAAGACCAACGTTGGGGTAATATACTGACAGCTCTGTATTCCACTCGGGAAAGGCTTGTCGCACAAATGTCAGCGGGACTCCCAGCTGTTACCTCTCCCGCTGCTCCGGGTCAACCACCCAGTGGAACATCTGCATCCCTTGTTCTCAATCACGTCATTAAAACTGTTGTCTTCGCCGTCCTCCTCGAGCTTTCATATTTAAAATATCTCTCGTCTTTACTGTCTTTGCTTTCCTCATCTGCTTCATGATGTTCATTGTCATCATTGTACATCATCATCTAGAGATTGGTTATTATCTATGAAGAGATAATTCTGTGGTATTTCTTCTATCATTTTGTCCTTCAAAATTAGGTTTGCAAATTGGAACAGCTTGGAAGCGCTGTTCTATAGGTCCAGTGGCAAGTTTCATCTAAGCTTGTTACATACTAGGTCTACACGAACGCACGATCGCTAGGCCCAGCCTAAACCATAATTATGGCCTAAACTAGTCTTAGTACACACACATATTAATTCATGCGCACATACATCAACTAGTAATAGCGCGCTGGTGATAGCGTACGACGACCTGGCCTTCTTTCCGAAGGTGTAATGAGCACCAAAACTATTTTATCGAGGAAAAAATCCCACTGTGCCGTGCTAGCATTCATAAATATTGTGATTCAAGAGTTCCAAAATGCAGTGAAATACTATCTGCAACTAGATCGGTGAGAAGTCTATAAACAAACTGGATCACTGGCCTTGTAAGGCTGTTAAAGCAAATTTGCCTTCTGGACATCCTTTAGGGTAACTACTCAGTCCGTTCGTGACGTCACGGATAATGCGACTTTGGGCGGTCCGAAGCATATCCAATCCCTCCCCTGAGAATTATATTTTCCCTTCCTGGGCCTATTCATACTTGTCATAGAAATTCTCATCATCAGTCGAAGCGCTGAGCGTCTATCAGAAATGGTGAAATTACAAGGGAATTCATAAGTGTATGATCTAAAAAAAAAAACAAAACAACCGAGCACAAAACAGTGTCTATCTAAAGGGCTTTTTACACTTGTGTTTCTTAACCCCGGACTTTCTCTGACCCAGGACATCGTACCATCAGCTTTTTAGTCCCGTACTATCTCTTGTCCGGGGCTATGACCTTTTTACAAAGCCCCGGACAAAACAAATATTCATACGCTGTGTACTGTAACGTACAACGCACCGGCACAGATTACCTCGTTTCTGATTGGTCAGTGAGGGTCGGACATATCCTCTAAACAGCGACTCCGTAAAGATCTGAGCAACCGTACGGATTGGTGTGACCCTCCCCTCCCCCCCCCCCCCCCCTTACATACACTTGTATAGCTAGAGCGTGGAGCGCACGGTCGAGTGAGCGAGCCCCAGACAAGCCGTACCAGATTATTACTGTAATGACCGTAGCCGCTCCCGTTCTCTTGTTTTGTGTGCATATGAAGTACTATGAATTACGGTACTTTAGGATGGAACTTCAATTCAAACGCTATGGACTAGTCCTTATACTTGGGTATAGGTGGCTGCACATGACCTTGCGTGGAGAATGAATGAACGGTCGTCCACTGACCTCATTCATCAAGACAGACAATAGTAATTACAACAACAACAACAACAACAACAACAACAACAACAACAACAACAACAAATGAACTCGATTGTGATAGCAGCAGCACGAGTAATAATAGTCGGTGATTTAACCGTCTGGCGCAGAGAAGAAAATAGTGGATTTTCATCTCTTTAACCATATGGAATATCACTACCAAGGCCATCTCAGCAGTGACCTAAAAAGATGGCTACCGTATTAACCCATTTTCTCCGCACACGGCTCACCAGAGTCCTTTATAACACTAGACAGCCAGATCCCCCATGCTTCACACGGCTGATGGCTTTGACCACCGTTTTGCTTTTGGGAAAACGGACAGACCGAAATCAAAGATGTACTAGGCGAAAATTAGTTCCTTCTTGCCCGAACCAAAAAGCGAACGTTTCCTTTTCTCTTGACACTTAATTCAGCAACGTAGAATGAAGAGAGATTATGTGGTTACACTATACAGCTATACAACCACAAAGAATCTATTAACGATTTATCCCACTGCATTCAAGAGATTGTACTTTTTAGCTCCCACATATGGGGTTAGAAACATAGCACACTGTTATTCCAGTACTAAGAAGCTCAGAAGTTTAGCGACGGGGCTAAATTCATCATTACTGATAGCTAAGACACTCCATGGCAGGATGTGCGTAAATATTGTAATATCACTATAATTCCAAGACTGCGCAGGGCAATCTGTGAACTTCATATGAATTGTTGACAAACGAATGACTATCAGATTTTGATTAAATGTAAGATATCAATGCAGCACAAAAAAAGTTTAACACCCACAAGAAAAAGAGCGGATTTTTCACTTATTGTCGAAATTTTCTTTATGCCCTGCAAAGCCAGGAGACACATAGAGATGGATGGATAGATAGATAGATAGATAGATTGAGAGATATAGATAGATAGATAGATAGATAGATAGATAGATAGATAGATAGATAGATAGATAGACCAAAAAGAAAATCAATTGAAGGATTTGCAAAGTTTGACAAGAGTTTTCCTGTCATGCAAGGTTTCACATAGACCCACTTATTCCTCCGAAGTTCATGAGAAAATGCATGGTGTACGTGCAATATCTTTCTGAAGCGCCGCCGTTATCTAATGACTGCAGGTAATCTATTATGCCGGTCTCAACTGCCACCTGTTTGACTTTGCTGGAGGGTAAATTGTTACACCGAATTGCCATTTAATGCTTTAAAGGAAATGGAATGTGATTTATTGCCATGGGTCTTGAAATTGTCGCATGGTTATTGTTATAAAAGGGAGGGATTGGGTGATTTCCCATAACATGAAAAGCTCTGAGTAAACTGTTGTTCGGTAACTAAACAACTTAACAAGTCCATTATGTTCACAAAGTTCTCTTTTTCTTTAAATGTAGTTTCAAACATTATTTCGTTTACAACATGGCCGAATGAACCTACGGATTGAATGTGAGCCATCTGCTTGTGGCATCAAAGGGGATGGGGTGGGCGTTGCAAGGTTTGGCATATTGGTTCAGATTGGTGGGTGATGTTCGCTCTTCCGAAGATTTGTTGATTCGACAATTATAGGCCTATAAGGTTCGTTATTCCGAAACACACAAATTTCGTATACGTAGATGGTATAAATGGAAAACAAAAACAAAAAACAAACGGTTCTTCAGTTTAAATAATTTATGTTTGTGGTGTTATTCCAAAGGTTCGTTACCTGAAAACGCAATAAGGTTCGTTATTCTGAAGATTCGTCAATTCAAAAATAGAAAAAAAAAATGGAAAAAAAATTGTTTGTACTGACGAACCTTCTTTAATAGTAACGATTTTTCTTTATTTTGTCGTTCTCGGATTGATAAACTTTTGGGAAAATTGAGACTTATTTCATTATCGAAATTACAAACCTTCGGAATAACGAATCTTAGTGATAACGAACCTTCGGAATTGCGAACATTAACCATATTACTAACGGGCCGATGGTTTCACTCGGTTTTTTCTTTAATCTACCACCATGACCATTGCTATGACAACGAAGGCAGGTTCTGCAAATGAGTGATAAAGGAGGAAAAACAGGACCAAGTTAGCCTACGAACATGACGAACATATTTTACTTGAAAGATTTTTTTCTTGTCCCTACGTGCAAAGAGATAAAAAGTATTGTAACTCCTGGAGAAGGAGGCTATAAGCCTGTCACTTTTATTCATTCGACAGTACGTCCCAGCCCACAATAAGCCAGTTCGGAGTTCCATTCTGCGCATGAGCAGAAAGAAAAGGTCATTCGGACCAACAGGCACGTTAGTTTTTAAAGTCACTGGGATAAGCGTCTGTGATGTATTATTATGTATAATGATTATTCATGTAATCCTTATAAATGCTGCTTGCCAGCTCATCCACCTCACAGCAAAAGTGGTATTTGGCAATATCGATAGAAAGAGGTTGTTCTTACATTCAATGTAAGATAATGAAATGGATGCTTTCCCACGTGTTAATTGACGGATCATTCTGGCCATCTGGTCTATGCGAGTTCATTCTTTGTTTAAGCAGGATTGATGAATACCATAAATCGTTGCGTAAAGCTTAAACGAGTGAAGAGCCCCTTAACCGACTGAGAAAAAAGAAAGGTCATTCGGACCAATGTGCCCATGAGCTAACTCCGAACTGGCTTATTGTTCCCGCCTTTTTTTTTCGGTCACGTGACAAAGTATAGATCTCCTCCACTTTTTAACACACTTCACGCGGATTCCTTTTTTTACATCCTGAGACCTACCGACCTCTTATTCAACTTTGAACTGTCTGATGGTATCAAAAAAGAACAACACAGAAAGAGAGAGATCGAGAAAGAAAGAGGGAAATAAAAGAGATACGAAAAAAAAAAATGATCCTGCAGTTTTGGTCCAAATGAATTAAACAGAGCAAAGTCAGGGACGAGCGCCAATCCCTGACGAACGAAAAGGCAGTCGTGAGTTCAACTGAAGGGCACTGCTTGAATGCGACCATCCCTTTATCAATCGGCAACCTGCTTGACTAACCTTGTCAATGGCATCTTTCATCGAGAGGGCGGGGAAAAAGGAACATTTACTATTAATGAACCCCATTATGATTGTATCACATAACGCAGTTCTATCGGAAGTATTTAAAGAGATTTCGTTATTGTGCCCATGCGTCGCGGCTGTCAGTGAAGATAAACTTCGAGCGAATTGGAGACTGCAGACTTGTTATTCGCCAAGTCGTCATTGTTCTTGCTCTGTAGGATGTGTTTTACTCAGCCTGCGGTGATATCGAGGTCAAAAGCGGCTACGCAGAAATAAGCCAGCAATTCAACGTATCATTGATGAGAGCAGGTAGCTGCATTATATTCATGCTCAAGGTTGTTTGTAAAACCGCCCATCATAAGAATACGACAGAAATTTCCTTGCTTTAACACCCAAAGTCATTGTATGAGCCCTAAAATGTCACTGTTACATTTTGACAACCATCGCTCGAAGATTAAGACCTTATATTCAAAAGAGCGCAAGGTACAATTAGGAGAGAGGAAAAAGATAATCTAAAAGGGACTGTACAGTACTGGTTGAGGTAGAGATTCATGTTTTGAACATTCCTAAGTGAGATAATGAGAAACCTCTTAGGAAATGAAAGAGCATGTAATTTTAAGAAGGATTCAACGTTTATTTGATGAAAATTGGTTTTCAAATGGCTGAGATATCCAAAAAGTGATAATCATAAAAGGCAACAGGCCTCGCCTTTTACTATGATCTCTTTGTTTCACCTTGTTTTGGAATATCTCAGCCGTTTCAAAACCAATTTTCATTAAATAAACTTTTGATACCCCTTAGAATTGCATGCTCTTTGACATCTCACAATAGAGTGGTGTCTGAATATCTCGCAAAACGTTAAAAGCTAAATCCTCACCTCAACCAGAAATGTACACTCCCTTTAATCATCGTGACAGCACGTGGTTCCTTTTTGTTGTCATATACATAATCTCATTTATCCTTTAGAATACTCAAAGTTCTCATGAAGATCTTACAGTATTGATTATGATGGTCTATATGATATTTCAGGTGTAGAGAGGGGTTAGGGTGGATTATTGTTTCAGTGTTTGATCGATCGGGTCAAAATTTGGGCATTTTCTTCTTGGCTATAGTCTTTATGTAAACAGTGAACATCAAAAGACTGAACTATTATGGAATTTTTAAGGGTTCATCGATAGTTCACTAGTGCATGAACTGTAAATGAGAGAATTACACCAAATACAAAGAGGAATGTATTAGACAAACAAAAATATGAACAAATTTATCACACAAATACTTGAAACAATTGCTCCGGATGCGTTCCTGTCCTGCTTTTTTTTTGCCCTTGTCTCCCTCTATCTTGAAAAGAGGGCTGCTAAAAGGTGATTTGATGGTATGGTTGATTTGAAAAACACAAGGAAACCCACAGAATAAGATAAGCCATTGAAATGAACTTCTGTGATCAGTGTGCATTTAATATTCTACATAAACGTATAATATATATGTCCTCTTTTAATAAATCCTTGTGCTGAGACAGTACAGATAAAAAGAAAAAAAACTTTGAATGAATGGGATAAACAATGATCAATCTATCCCGGAAAAAGCGCGAGACCTCCTTCGAGAAGAACATTTTTTTTTTTTTCAGCAATCGGAGTTATGTCGTTTTCAAAACATGCCATCAATAATTCCCCTCATTTCTTCTTTGGCGATATTTACTAGAGTCTGTCCATGTCATGACGTGTCATCTATAAGGATTACAGTGAGATCAGGACATGAACGCCATGGCTTTATTGCAGACAGCCATTGTAGGCTGTGCATGATATTTCAGAGACAGAAATGATAATGATTATTAGGAAAAAAAGTGGTAGGAAGGCAGTTTAAAGTAGGAGGTCCTTTTCAGCGTAAGGCTGTTGCCATGGTTGCAGTGTCTATTCTTTGAATTCGATTCAATTTGAATTCAATTCAATTCAAATCAAATTTTGTGTCCAATATAAATTTTTCCAAAACAGTTACAAAACAAAATGAAATACCAAAATATGTAATCACACACAGGCATATGAAACTAGAAGACGCCTGTTAAAATGATTGTATTGTTGGAAAAAAAGACCGTGTAAAATACAAGCTTGCAGAGATGGGGGACACTCAATAGATTGAACCTACTAAAGAAATGTTGTAAAGTACTAGTAAAGTAGAGTAGAGTAAAGTAAAGTAAAGTAAAGTAATTTCTGCCAAAGGATAATCAGTGCAATTTTTTCGAATGAATTTGCCGAAGATGTGACAATATATGGATACAAGTGTCCATATATTTTGTACACCCACGTGGTCTTATACTAGGACATCGTCGGGAGACCGGTTGCCCATGGGAGGGATTAACCCCCACTCCCCCCCCCCTCCCCATTTCTAACAATTTAGATTCGATATCAGATATTTCTAACAATTTAGATTCGATATCAGATATTTGTCATTAAAGTGACAATATATCTTTCCTTTCTCATTTCACAGTATGTCCTTGCTTACATTATTGTAAAGTGCTTTTATGTTAGAGTAACTATGTGTATTCAAATGTCTTCTTGCAATAGCACTTTTGTTGGAAGTGAAATAAATGAAATAAAATGAAACTCAGAACCTCCTCTTCGAATGCTCATACGCTACCTCCAATAAAATTACAGGCTTGCTTCCGGTACTTGAACTTCATCATCCTGATTCTCATCATTCTATGTAGCGGTTTGCCAGACTACTATAGTAGCTGGTTTCTGTAATCTGCAGCTCGATCTTGACAACTCCTAAAGGCAACTGTAAGCTCCTTAACGGTTCACCGGTTATCGATAAAATTTGTTCTGTAACTTCGCAGCTTTTGCGGCAAGCTAACCCTTCATAGAGAAGCAGAACGCATGTTCTGGTTCTACGGATTGGCAGAGCATCTTAAACACGTTTAAGTGTTCCGCCCCAATTTCGCGAATGGATAGGTTACTATAGAGGTTTCGTAACCGGATCGTCAGGGCTTTGTCTAAAGTTGAATGGACCCTGGACTTTAACGGGGTGCAAGCTAAATAGGTCAGGCGTTCTTTGTGTCTGTTCGGTACAAAGATGAGTAGGATTAAAAGATCGAATAGGATGATTTGAAAGCATTAATACTTGTCTCTTGGTTTGTTTGCTTGCTGAAAGGTCCGCCGCAAGAAACCGTCTGGTTTCATAACTCATAATGGCAAAGACGAAGCCATAGAAACACATCGGGACCCTGGGCTTCAATTATTGCTGGTTAACCAGAGTCTTACCCAACTGCCATCGCCCCCATTTCATAAAGATTTTCTTCCTAAGTTTCTTCTACATGTGTGATTTCTCTCTCTCTCTCTCTCTCTCTCTCTCTCTCTGTGTGTGTGTGTGTGTGTGTGTGTGTGTGTGTGTGTGTGTATGTGTGGGGTTGTATATATGCTTGACAGCAAACAAATAAAAAGAAAAAAAAAACTTTTTAACTTTCTGCCCTGACATTCCCGACATAAATCGATTTTGCATGGCCATTTTCCATTCCAAAGAGAGCTTAAAGGGGAAGGCTAGTAACTGATCAGTGGGAATCAGTGGAAATGCTGGGAGATGATTGTTCCAATCCTTATGGGATTCATTCAAGAGTTCATTGTATATCTATTGTTGTGTGAAAATGATTTGCTTCAGAACGGTCTCATATTCAAGTAATGTGCAGATTAATGCTCCGTCACTGACCAGGGACGCTAACCTGGAAGCATTAAACTGCACATTACTTGAATATGAGACCATTCTGAAGCAAATCATTTTCACACAACAATAGATATACAATGAACTCTTGAATGAATCCCATAAGGATTGGAACAATCATCTCCCAGCATTTCCACTGATTCCCACTGATCAGTTACTAGCCTTCCCCTTTAAAGTGCGATACAGGCAAAGCAGATAAGTCCTTCCGACTGCACAATTAGAGGTACACACGTCTTGTAGCTGTGCATAGCGCACATCCGGGGCATTTGCGGCCCTAAATCAGAGTTTCATCGAATCAATCCTAAACCGGCGATACGGCCACAGCCTTCATCCTCGTGGGCTAATTAACCACGTCTCCTTCTAGATGTCTTCGATCTAGGTGTTGGTGGATTTGGCTATTTTTCCCGCAAAGCTCTTTGTAGATTGTTACCGGAAATGCTCTTTTATCAAAGCCAAGTTTAGGTAGGCCCTTAACATACTTGGGCGTCAAATTTGTCTGACTTTCATGGCCTTTATTTTGATCTGTTTTCCTAGCTGAATGAAAAGTTCTTGACCCAAATGCACAGTTGAATATTTGGGTTCAGTTGCAGGTTAACTTATGGATCGTACGTGCTCTGTGTTCCGCATCCCAAACACCACCAGATAGCTGTAGCCATTATGCAGTTCTTTTTCTTCTTCGTTTTCCTAATCCTCCTCCTCCTCCTCCTCCTCCTCTTCCTGTCCTCCTCCTCCTCCTCCTCCTCCTTCTTCTTCTTCTTCTTCTTCTTCTTCTTTTTCTTCTTCTTCCTTTTTTAAAGGATATCTGGTTCAGGAGAAAATCGCTGTTTGTCTGTGTATCTAATGGCATCCTTATTGTCCCCAGTGATAATTGTGGTACGCCCTCCCGTTCTGAGGCGACGTTCTTCTTAACAGTTCACCGTTCAGGGATTAGCCGGGATAAAACCTCTCCAGAATCTCTACTTTATGGTGTCGTTATATAACATCCTTCACAATGATATTTAAAGGGAAAACATAAAATGAAAAAAAAAAAGTAAGACATATGGGGGGGGGGGTGGGAAGAGAACATTCTTAGCAGCTTTACGACAAACTGGCAAGTCAAATTCCCTTCCGTAGCTAATGTGTACCTCATACAACGTATAATCCTTTCCGTTGTTAACGATGAATTCATCCAGATTACTCCATAGCGTCCCGCCTTGTGTAAGCGTGCTTTTTGTTTCTAAGTTTCAAGAGAATCCTAGTCCCCAGAGAGTTAAATTAAGGTGACTGAGAATCTAAACGTTTTGTAAGGTTTGAAAAGGGAAGTTCGTGCCCGGATGAACGGTGACAGAGGTCAAGGGTTCCCACTTGACCCCCCTTCAACTTGAACTCCAAATGACCTTAATCAGATCCCTCTTGTTTGGCACGACAATGTTTTTATGTCGTAATGTTGTTTTGGCAAGACTTTCTCTGCAGTGCATGGCTCTAGCTGAGTACACTTGCCCTCATAACACACATAAGCAAACATTTACATCAAACATCACTACCACCATCACAACCACACAAATGTGCCTACGCATCTTCCTCACGCGAGAAACCCGTCACGCATCATACAAGGAAGAATGATTATGCAAAGACTTTTTTCATGGAAACGACATAATCAAGAAAAAAATATAAGCCACTAGGATTCAATGACGTCATTCGATGCATTTTCAATGTGAGCATCTCACGGTCATGCGCAGGGCATGGTGCACCTTTATTTATAAATATTTTATTATGAAGACAATTTTAAAACAAAAAATTGGAAATAAATCTTGTACATAAATTATTAATGTATGTGCAGTTTCATTCTCATTATTAAGAGATCCTACAAAGAAGAATACTGATTTTTTTTTTTAAATGGACATGTCAGGTGTTCCCGGCCAGAAGACGGCACTAAGTGCTCTGAATGTAAACTTCCTGTCTATCTATCTATGAAGATGTGGTATCTGCAAAATGGAAATATACAGCTGTCCATGCACATTCATTGCAGAGATAAGAGTGAGGATCAGGTCTACCAAAACATCATGTCGGTTAATCTTTTTTCATCACGAGTTCCCTGGTGATAGCGACTGCTTTAAGTCACCGACAGGTGATTTTTTTCTTAAATTGTATTTTATTCATAGATTATTAGGCTATTATGTTTCACTTCATGACTGATACAGCACAAAAAGTCACAATGAATATGAATAAATGTATTAATAGCGTGTAACGGTCTTGCCGGTGTACAGAAATAGTTAATTTGATCATCAGGCCGAAATTAAATGATCAAATAAATGCTGGTCTGTGATTGGTCGTAATACAATCCCGTGACTACAACAGCTTTTGCGAGGATGAAGTTTATTGCTATACTATTACGTCACGTAAGTGAATTGATGATTTCAGAATTTTCCTTGCTATCGACGCCGCTAGAGTAAAATGAATTGTATCAGTGTAGACCATATGAATATAACAAATATTGCCTATTCTTAACACTCAACAGTCCCTTAAGAGTTATATTTTCCCTGAGACACAAGATTTTCCCTCAACGCTGCTCTTCGGGAAATTATAGTCTCCCAGGGAAAAGTCCCGCTTGCTGTCAAGCATTAGGCCTATATTGCACCTCTAATAAGGCAATATCCTTCCTTCCCATACTCAGGTCAAGGAATATACCTTACATTAGTCACACGGGATGTGCTGTTACCTCTTATTACAGAGAAAGTATTTTTTCCATTAATGGTTATAGGCATATCTTTAATGACTGGGAATGGTAATGGCAAGTGAAGATTTGATTTTTGAGAGGTTTAAGTTGATAAATGTCTGTCTTTAAGAAAAATGCTTCATTCACAAGGCCCCCCCCCCCTCTTCAACAAGATGTATTGAAAAAAAAAATGGAGCGAACGCTGCACGGCAGGCCAAGTTGCTTTTACCCGCGTGTGTCACGTTGAGAGTGGCGTGGCAGGGTTTGCAGATGATGAAGGCTACCGTCCGTGGGAGTGGCGTCCTTGCGCAGCGCTCTAGGTGCGAACATTCCAGCGGCTTGTGTAATAATCATCACAGTCAGAGGGTTGTTGTTGTTGTTGTTGTTGTTGTTTTTGTGTTTGCTGTAATTATTGATTTAGTTGTTGTTTACTCATTTTAGTCGTTCTGTACTTTGGAGCACCATAATGTGATCGAAAGACACTCGATAAATCACGAACTATCTTTCACATCCAGTGACATCGTCACAGCATCATCATCATCAGAACTCTATCCCCAGAAAGTGTTGCTCGATCACCTCCCCCCCCCCCAAAAAAAAAAAGAAGAAAAAGGTCAACATACAAAGGAAAATGAGATAACGACCCTGCTGTTGCGTCATATTGAGGGGAGGGAGGATATATAAAAGGAGAGATATATGCTGGAAAGGCACTCTCTCTGTGATTTAATTCATTTGTAATCATATCGCAATATAGCATCTCTAAACTTTCATTCATAGTAGGAGGGACCCTTTCTGTCAGTTCTTTATTCAATCTTTTCTGTGCCAATGTGTCAAATGTGCACAAATTTCGAACACAAATCTTTGCACAGGGAATGAATGTGGTAAGTGTCGGGTTAATGGATATGTGTGTCCATACAAGTAGAGTGTGTCTTCTTCTCAAGTAGAAATGTAATCAAATAATTGACAGACACATTTATTATCGTGGCCCTGAAAGGACTGATCTCAGATATGGATAAGTCTCGCGTTGAACACTGTACGACGAGAAAGGAGAGGAATCTTCCTGTTAAGATATGGTGAAAAAGAGTGAGAAAGGCCATAGCAAAAAAAAAAGTCATTTTGAAAGCATCCCCTCTTCACATGCATAGACACGTAATAGCAGTCTGTCTGACTGTTGAATAGGTGTGAATAAAAGTTATGAGAAACTGGTGTAAGTAGTCAGGGTGGCACGATTGAAGGAAGAAGAGAAGAGATGGCCTTTGCATATTTCGGTTAATAAGAATCGAAGTGGCTATTCTTTTGTTTGCAGTTAATTTTGATAGAACGTCTTGCATTGAGCAAATACGAACTATTGTCAGTTGTTTACGGCCGTTTCATCAATTTAAAATCTTGTAAGCTATTCCCCCCCCCCCCAATCTGTCTTAGTATCTAACTGTTATAACATAGGGACGATGCTGAGGGGTAGAATCGATTCTTTCTTCTTTTCTTTCAAAAGGCAGTAGACAATCGACGACAATCTCATCGTTCGTAAGCACCCATGCGAAAGACTCTTGCCAGATAATGATGGCAGACCGAAGACCGCCCGATCTCTTTTCAAGAAAATTTGAAAGAAGCGATTTCTGAAAGGGAAAGAAAAGAAAGAAGTGGAGAACAAACAGTCTTGACGTGTTGTGTTTTCATCCTCACCTCTCTGTCATTCTAATAACAGCCATTAGACTTAAACGCAGATAGAGAGACACGGGACAGTTTGACCCACCCCCTTTACTTTTCATAAAATGCATAATGCTTCCAGCCCAGGCAATCCAATCCACGTGCAATTGACTCCGGACACGAGATGGCCATGCAGCCGACGACGCCCCCGGATCTCTGGGCATGGATATACACATGGCTGCACACGGTCACGGCCCCCATCAGTACTTGGCTGCAAACTGCGGCCCCAAACCATCTGTCAAGAGCCGCTATTGGTATCAACAAATAGCTTAGAAGAGGGCAGTCTTCTGCACATTTTTGTCATATCAAATCCATCTGAATGCCTTGCTTTTTTAAAGGTTGGGATGATGTGATTGAACAGATATTCTGTGACCATTATATGCAGTTATGTAGAATTGTAAGTTCCCTTTTCACTTAGGTCTTTAGGTTATGACAGACACTTCAGCGCTCATCAACTAAAAAAAAAATACATTATGCATTTTATGAAATGAAGAGAAATAAAAAATGTCCGACCGGGTGCGTGTGACTTTTCGTCTCCGATAGGGAAAGTAGAAGGGAAACACCCTCTCACCGAATGACATCTACAATCATTCTCAATGAGAAAGGACTGCGAAAAATGGCATCTACTAAAAGAATCGTCACATATACTAGCAGTTAGAAACACCTGTTTTATTATGCACCATTTGCTTTGATTTGCGAAATGACTGCTTTTGGGGGAAAAAGGAACAGTCGAAGAGTACGAAACACGACACGCCTCTAACCGTGTTTCCAAGAAAACTACGCGGGGCCAAATATTGCTGTGCAAAAGTACAGCAAGAGTTTGAAGTGTCACCATCATTCTTTTGAAGTTTTTCCTTGGCCTTGCTACTACGTCATCTTAACCACAGATTAGTATCTTTGCTTTTTTATTTAACCCCCCAAATTCATATTCTGTTCGTCATCTTGTATAGAGTTCCACTCACGTCATTAATATCTGGCCATTATGTACAAGCAACTTGTAAAGAATAGGGCAACAATATACCGGTGAACACACAATGTGTGCGTGTGTGTGTGTGTGTGTGTGTGTGTGTGTGTGTGTGTGTGTGTGTGTGTGTGTGTGTGTGTGTGTGTGTGTGTGTGTGTGTGTGTGTAATAATATACGTAACATTGTAGTTGTTCCGCGTATTGGCAGTACTAGAAATAGCAATAATAAAGTCACAACAAAGGAATGCAGGGAATGCATTAATAGCCAATCTTGATTCAATATTCGCACTGTCATCCCTGAAGAAGAGGAAGGTTCCTCGAAAATTCGGATTATTCTTTAAATCAAGATTGGCTATTAATGCATTCCCTGCATTCCTTTGTTGTGACTTTATTATTGCTATTTCTAGTACTGCCAATACGCGGAACAACTACAATGTTACGTATATTATTAGATATATAGGAATGGATGAATCAAGGAGGTGTGCGAGACAGTCGTATATGGTGCCATTTGATACATGTTTTTGCGTTTTTTACACGCACCTCCCTGTATGAATGGACAAGGTTGTTTACGAGATTGTTTTTTTTTTTTGGTGGCTTTACAGATGGGAAGGAGGTTGATAATTTTTAGGGAGGAAAATGAAATCCGAATGAAATAACTAAGGTATTCCTAGTAGGGTCTATAGGTGACCTGGCTCTTCCCTGACTTGGAGGTGGTGCTGGCCAGATTCGGATGGGGGTGGGGGGGGGGGGGGGGGGAGGTGTCCAACGAATTCACGGCCGATGAAAAGGAAATCTTTGTGTCAGGGGGTTACTCAGAGGAAAAACAGTTCCTACAAAGCAAATGCGATTACGTCGATACAAAGACTTTACCATTTTTTTCCCTCTGAGACAAGAAGAATTGTCATAAACGTGTGCAAAAAGTTCTCAACCAATGAGCCAGTGGCCTCGAGAATTAGAAGAAGAAAAGAAGAAAACGAAAAGGGAGAAGAAGAGAAGGAGAGGGAGAGGAAACAAATAAGGGACGCAGAAAAATAATATGTCTTAAACTTCTGTTCGAATCAAGCATTTCCTCTCAAATCTATGGTGTCATTTTAAGTGTTATATGGCGTTACAACTGCAATAAAGCGACGTCAGACGTCTTTGATTTATCTTTCGGCAGAGATTAATGATCGTTATGCTTGCACCATGCGGCTTTGATGCATAATCGAGTAGTCAGGTGGTAACTATAGTGATCATCTTTCTTATGCGTTCAGTGTGTTAATCAAATGTACTTGTGGTATATGAATACGAGAAAGAGATGATGGACTTTGCTGAATTCGAAAGCATCTGCGCCCTGTCCATGCGGTGCCATGCTGAGTAGTCCTTCGTAATATACCTGGCACGCGCAAAAGGCCACTAGTTTGGCTGACCTCAACAACGTCCATCATATTTGACAGGCTGATTAACTGCAAAGAGAGCGGTATGTATGACAGGTTTGATTCCCGCCGGCTAATATTTCAGACATGTGTGTTAAATGTATACAAATATGTGTCTTCTTAGGGAGACATCGATGAAAATCATGGCACACGCAGACTGGGTATAGGATCTCGAATTTCACCAAATTGTGTTTGTGAAGGACAGTGGAAATAATGGTCATTTCTGCCAATGTTTTTGAAATGATATCAGGCCATGCAAATGTTTTCGAAATGATATTAGGCCTATTATCTAAGTGTATAAAGACGTTGTGTAGGTCTACCTCAAACTGAATCGCTACCAATGGTTCAGATTTCCAGTTGGAGTAAAACTGAGCAGCTGTTTTCTACATGGTGCTACTGAATCACATCTTTTTAACATTAAAAGATATATTTTATGAGCATTCCTTCCATGTAAACAAAGTGATAAAAAAAAAATCTGCATACGTCATGTAAACAAAAATCCACCTTGATCAAAGCGATAAAACTCAGTAATTCATGCTTGATTTCACAACATATTTACACATAAAATAAACCTCACTTCACCAAGGTCTTCATTAAAGCTAAAATCTCATAAAATATTATCCAGTTAAAGGGATTGTATAGTTTTAGTCGAGACCTAATTTCAGGTTTCTAACATTTTTTGGCAAGATAATGACAAAACTCTTCATGAAATATGAAAGAGCATGTAATTCCATGAGGAATTCAACGTTTATTTGAGGAAAATTGGTTTTGAAATGGCTCAGATATCCAAAACAGAGCGATTCTAAATAAATAAAGTGTGGGACCCACCTTTTATTACGACTGCTTTGTTTTACTTTGTTTTTGCATGTTTCAGTCATTCAAAACCTGATTTTCATCAGATGAACTTTGAATTCCTCTTAAAATGGTATGCTCTGTACTATTTAATAAGTGTTTTCTTGGTATCTCGCAAAAAAAGTTAAAAGCCCAATTCTCATCTCCACCAATACTGTACCATCCCTTTAAGCGAACGAAATTCGTACCATTTCTAAACATACCATCCTACTCCCAAATCTGATTTATTATACATGTGCAAAACAGCATGCGTGTGTTTGTTGCATTTACCAAACGGACATTCCTTATCCCTACTTAACCACACACACACACACAGACACAGACACACACGCACACGCACCCTCGTATACACACATAGATGCACAATGAAAGACAGTCAGAAGTGCAATCCGATCGACTAATCCATATTATCTATCTGTCTTTTCTTTTTTTCCTTTGGTCGAGCTGATCAATCGATGGCCGTCTTTATTATAGAGGAACGGGGGCGACCCTGAAACGCCTGCTAAGTCCTTTTATGAAGGAAAATGCCGCAGAGGGCGGTTGTTAGAGCGTGAATAAGAGTATGCTGTCCAAGAAACTCACACAACTGTGTCATCCGCTAATGTAGCCTACACAAGATGTCTTTGCATGCATACATATTAACATGTAATAATTTGAGGTTTGCGAAGTCATAAACATGAAAAGTAGGGGAATTGCAGACGAATGACAACAGTAGGTATAGTTTCACAAATGACAAAGCTGTCTAACAGTCAATTCAGTTCAAACTGTCCTTCATCATCTGCAACAGAACAAAGATATCAAGCAATGGTACAAAAGATAAATATTCCGTCAAAAAAAAAAATGGGGGGGGGGGGTAATCGAACATTTCATTAATGCACGTAACGAATTTTGGCTTCAACTAATATAGCTAAGCAGTTAGTTCCTGTAACCCACAACTCTTGTGTATTCTAATATACCAAAAGGAGTTGATTAATGTCGCCTTCTCTTCCACTACCTTCCCATTGGGAACGCGAACGTGAAATTCAAGACGCCCCCCCCCCCCCCCCTCCTCCCTGCTCAGACAGAATGAAAACCTAGCCTAGACGCGGTGTGGACTTGAGGAATTCGAATGAAGACCAAACGTACATTCCGCTCTCCGAAGTTGTTACTATATCACATGGATAGTTGAGCTCATTCATACATATTGATAAACCAGTTCGTAATGAGCTCATATGCACGTTGTTAAAAATTGATTTGATAGGCATTTTACTCTTTTTCAAAGCTACATAATGCGTGAGCTTGCCTAACGAAACAATTTATGGAGTTCTTGCAATGAATAAAGAATGAACTTGTGTAGACTATAGGATCCAGAATGGTCCGTCAATCAACTTGATCAACATAATTATTATTTTAGATACCAGGGAAGAATCCATTTAATTGTTGTTGTTGTTTTATTGAATGCATCAACATTTTTCAGTTAATATTGGCAAATACCAGGCTTGCCGTTAGCTGTGTGCGCCAGCAAGTACTATCTATACATTTTAAATGCTTTTCTCAGTGACTTTATAAAAGCAGATGTCTGTTGGTACAATTAATAACCATCATCTGCTCATGCGCAAACTGGCAGTAGTACGCCGACACCTGTAATCAAAAGGACGTATGTCACATGCACTAAAACGTGTGATTATGTAGCATGTGAGGACACATCGAAGAAGGTGTACAAAAAAGAAAGAAAAAGAAAACCACAACAACCACATTGGAATGTTATTGTCACGTCGTATTATACCTAGCTGCCAATGTCATTAGTTCTTTTTCTAGCAGTTAAGCTATAATAACCTCCAGTGTGGCTTTCGTCTCTTGAGCAACATAATTCTAATGTTATGTGGAGTGGCGTACTTGGGTAGTAGCGAGCTTTTGCAAGCACAACGCAGCCACTATTATAGTTGAGCGTGCCGTGTGCAAAATGTGCTTCTGCGCATGATCAAATCCGAGAAACGTCCCGTCTTAGGGGAAACGAGAACGGTTCTTAGCCAAAATACCGTTCGGTCCCGATGCTGGGCAGGATTGAGCCAGCCAGCCAGCCAGCCAATCGGAGATCTTGTCGCTACGCCTCCGTCCACACAGGAGAGCGAAGCTGCTTAGGACGTAAGTCCGAGTGCGGGGACTGTCGCAGCTGATTGCTTTCGGTCTTCCCGTCGTGTAGCGAAAGCTCCCTATGACACCCAGTGACGGGGAGTGAAAATAACTTCCGTCAGACCAAGGAGGTACTAGGCAACGTGTACCTCCTTGGTCAGACGTCAAAAATCCCAGACAACCTTCAACTATTGTGGAGGAGCATTGGACCAGGGAGGTGAGAGGACCACCTCCCTGATTGGACTGATTGAAGTAGGATGAATGATGTAATGATTGTGTCCTCCCGTTAAGGTAGCTTTGAATTCTATGAAATTTCTTATGGTGTACCCGACATGTACTCTCTTTATTCTTTTTAATGATAGTGAATTTTGCAGAGAGCATAAACTAGGTGGGGGAAGACACGCCGAGACTAGCACAGCGAGGCATCATGGTCTATTTAGGAAGCATCAAGGCCAACATTAATTTACTTGGAAAAGAAACGTTTTGCCAGCCGACCAGATACTACTGCTGTTTAAGACTCGATGCGATACTGTGCATATGAGATGTACCCTGAAAAAATAAAACCGGGGAAGTGTAAATATTCAAGTAACATCGACTCCTAGAATGGGTGTGTGTTTGAATGCCCTGATAATAAGCGGAAGGGGTAGGAAATGCAACAAATCTTGATATCACCAGCACCACCACCAGCATCTTAAATGTTTAGATGTAATTTTGGTGACCGGTGCGATGCGCGTAACGCTCTACTTCCCGAGACTATAATGAGATAAACAGGAGAGCAATTTCTACAGATTGACAATTTGCATTGTGACACTAAACAAGTTTATCGATGAAACTATAAATGCAGTAAAATGTAGAATAAACAATAAATGGGAATGAGGTTATTCGTGGTGTGTAGCCTTTTCCTAATTCAAATGCATGATGTCACCTGCCTATGTGAAGTGCGCTTGCTACAAAATCCTATAGTGCTATGGATACCAACAAAGCGACAGTCAAAAGAAAAAACGTCATGAAGTTAAAGGGATAGTATACAGTATTGGTGGAGATGGAAATTGGGCTTTAATTTTATTGCGAGATACCAAGCAAACACTTATGAAATAATACAGAGCATACCATTTTAAGAGGAATACAAAGTTTATTTGATGAAAATCGGGTTTGAAATAGCTGAAACATCCAAAAACCAAGTAAAACAAAACGATCGTAAAAAGAATGTGTTTGATGGGTCCCATACTTTATTAGGATCACTCTGTTTTGGAATTCTCAGGCGTCTCAAAATCAATTTTCATCAAGTAAACCTTGAATTCCTCATGGAATTATATGCTCTTTCATATTTCATAAGAGGTTTCTCACTATCTCACCAAATAAAAAAAACAACCCTGAAGTTAAGTCTCAACCAAAACTATACGATCTCTTTAAACTCCCGTCTGTGGTACGAGAGAATAATGATTTATGGTTTGCTTGTTGTTTGTTTTTGTTTTTCATCTTCTTTTTGTACTTGTGTAAATCTCTGTGTTTGGTTTTGGGTATGTGACTTTTTGTCCTCACGCATGCTTGACGTAATTTTATTGGCCCATCGCGTGTTTAGAAATACTGTCAACTATACTCTGTCCATTCATCTTGTCTTTTTGTTTCATGCCAATGGGTAAGGATTACGAGGAAGTTGTTGTACCTAATATCGCAGGGAGTGTTAAAAGATAATGACTAGTGGCATGCAGCCAAAATCAGTTAGCTTGTTTACTCCGCGCCAAGAAAGGATGATATTGAATATGTTTCTTCTCACTGAGTCTGCAACGCCTGAGAATAGATTTGTTTTGCACAAGAGAGCCTAATAAATAAACTCATCGATATGATCAGTGTGTACACAGGCAGATGATATCGTCATATTCTTTTTTTTTTATCTCTCTTTTTCCCTCTTTCGTTCTTTTGTGGGTCCGGTATGACCGTCGTTTTCGACTTGAGCGAACAAATCCATTTTTACCTTAGTTCAGATTCTGAACGTTTTTGATAGGATTTTCATTCTTTCTGAGATAGCGCACACAACGCCTGTTCATTCTTTGTCGCTTGGTGGCGATATCCCGAGAATTTACACGCTAGGTAAAAACAAATTCTCTTGGTATCTAGGGGCGGATCCAGAAATTCTGTAAAAGGGGAGCGCAAGTGATATTTCTGGTGCCACTTCCGGGTTTCATTTCATTGTTTTTCTTTTGTTTTTTTTAACGAAAAATAAAGGGGGGGGGGGGGGGTCCGCCGGTTGCGCCCCTCTGGATCCGCCACTGTATCCCCATCAAGCGGCAAAAAATGCACAGGTGTTGTGTGTGTGCTATGATATAAGGAGGATAAAAACCCAATCAAAAACGTTCAGAATCTGAACTATTTCTATGCGCGCAAACGAGTGCTTTCCTTGAATGGAGTGTGAAGGGAGTTAGCAGTGGTTCACAGAATATATTGCTTCATTTTGTAGAGGTTTGTGTGTACACACGAAAAAAAGACAACAACCACACACCTGTGACCAGGTTATTACAGACACGACAGCCTCTTTCGTAAGAATGTTTATTACCATGGAATCTTATATCTATAATACATATTATATTGTAGTTGTTCCGCGTATTGGCAGTACTAGAAATAGCAATAATAAAGTCACAACAGAGGAATGCAGGGAATGCATTAATAGCCAATCTTGATTTTAATGAATAATCCAAATTTTCGAAGATCCTTCCTCTTCATCAGGGATGACAGTGCGAATATTCACAATTGTGAAAATTAAAAAATTAATTTCATTAAAAATCAAGATTGGCCATTAATACATTCCCTGCATTACTCTGTTGTGACTTTATATATATATATATATATATATATATATATATATATATATATATATACATACATACAATATATATACAATATACATGTATTATATATATGTGTATTGTTAAACCTGAAAGCGAATCATATATATGATTCGCTTTTAACCCCTCCCTCCTAGATGAGGGGATGTATTACAAGAGATAAAGAGATTAGTACCTTATGAATCCATATTTACTTTGTTTTCACTTTAATAACCAATATTTTTTCTTTGGTCTTTTTGATTATCTCTCTGTCTATAAGTTTATGATTCTTAAGTCTCTCTCTCTCTCTCTCTCTCTCTCTCTCTCTCTGTCCCTCTTCATGAGACAATGATTCACCTTCAGCTTAGAGGAGCCAGATTTCTCTTGTTAAACCTGAAAGCAGTTAAAAAAGATCATTCTTTAGTGCTATTCCAGCCTAGATACGATGCCCAATAGTGTGACCTCCTTACAGGATACAATAGAGCATGACGATACTTAGAATGCGGGTGTAACAAAAAGTATATTTGCGAGACTTTGAAATCCCATAAGGAAAGTAAAGACACAAGGTCACCAGAAAAAGTGTTAATCTTCCCACACTCAGCCATCTTTTCAACTTTTCGTACTTCTTTTCAGTTGCAATCTGGCATAATCACTCATCAGAACGTCTTTGCTGTGCCTGATATAGCGCTAAGCTCTTCTGACAAGCGCCCCGTCACGAAAGCAAATTATACTCCTCATAATGTTTCTGCGCAACATGAATCCAGCGACTTTCACTATCGAAAGAGTGCGTCACGATGATTTTAAGAAACAGTAGCTCAATTTGGGACTCGCACCTGTTTGCGTTATATTCCCCGAGGCTAGGTGTGAGTTAAGAATATTGTAACGATGTTGACTTCCAGCTTTTGCTTGCATTAATGTTCCCTTCGCGTGCCTTTTGATATCTTCTGGCACCGGTTTGTCGACGCATAATCCTCTCACAATGTGTTAGGGGGTCCAAAAAACTTAGCCACTTGCAGCCTACGTTCAATTCCGCACAATGCTCCCGATGACCTTGATAAATGAAACATAACAAACACATCACAAAGACACTCGCATAGAGACGAACATAATGGCAGAGACTATGTTATTGTTTTTGATTTGATTTCTGATTAGATTCTGGCTCTACTTAAGAAAATTGAAGGACTTAAAAGTTTCATGCTTTCACGAAACATCGATAGTAGGAACAGCCACGTCCACATTCTGAAAGAATTGATAATATCCTCACATTCAAATCTCGTATTCAGCCTTGCAATATCAAAATAAACAAACAAGCAAAAATTGTAACTGTATTAATTTTTTTGTTTGCATAAAGTCGCTGTAAACACATACTACTTTCAACACCAAGGCAACTTACTGGTATCATAGTCTTGTCAATGAACAATGAAAGAAGCTGTAGAAGCTCAGCTTATCAACTCAGAAAATAATTTCGATTATTACTTGCACAGACCTAGTCTACTTCCTAGACTGTATTCAACATAACCAGCATTGGTGCAGAGGCAAACTGCAGTGTGGCTACCACGGACGTTGATGGCGTGTGAATTGCACAAAATGTGGACTACCGATTGGTGGTGGAGTGTGTGCGATCAGCGGTTTGGCGCGTTGAGAGTGGCGTTAAACATGCGTGGGCCGAAAATATGGGTGTGTTAGCGTGGTGAATGCGGACGATTAAAATCTGCCAGTAGATTATATCTGGACTATAGCACATTCCACGTGGATAGTCTGGTCTGATGTTGTTTATTTATGATAGTATTATCTCTTTCTGATTTACGTGTGCGGTTGCGCCAGATATTCGGTGAAAACGTGTGACAATCGATAATTCAACGATCATGTTCGATAGTGATGACTGATACTTTCACCAGTTTGATTGCTTATTTCGATTCCTCGATTTACTTCGTAAGTCAAGGTCAGTTTTGCACAGGGTTGGAGATTGCTAGTTTGATGGAACACTGAATGTGTTTTGTGTATGTACAACGATACTGAACAGTCCCTAACTTTGCTATTAAGTGTATGCCCACTGGCGTCCTCGAATGGAGCTGAGTTGGGGGGTAAAATAGGTTCAAATCGAGAGCTAATCCCAACAGGTCGAATACACCTTCAAAATTTCCTGATGTGGAAACGTAAATTTACACTGTGTGTCTATAATAACCATGATGCTTAATGCACGATGATCAATTATCGAATTAGAGCTCATGAATATTCAGTAAACGAGCATGTATAAACATAAGGATGATTGTTAATGACGGTAAATTTTACAATTTAAAAAAAAATGTTGTTTTGTTACCTTCTTGCATCTGTGATGCGTACTTGCACTCCCTTTTAAATCAAAGGGCGATTAGACTTTCATTAATGATTGTTCTCTTTTTGCATTCTATTTCTTCTTTAACACAGCTTGGACCTACACAGCAGGACCATACGGTATGTACAATAGTGTTCAGTTTTCCGAAACTTTTGCACGCTATTTTCTTTGACAAACAAGCCGTATAGCATACCTTTAATCAAAATGCATAATAATTATATTCCATTTTACGATACTGCCTTTATGCAAAAAAAATTTACCCCCTACAGCTTTGTGTATGTAAACGAGAGAGAGAGAGAGAGAGAAAAAATCATCAAATTTCTCCCTTGTATTTCAAGACATCCATGTATTTGCATTGATATGTTTTTGCATGTAAATGCACACAGCCAGAGTGGATTGTACAGTCTTAACATAAATATCCCGTTTGAATTTTAGCTGCCAGATCTGGGCCCTATTTTATTAAGAGTTATAATTGATTATATAGTTGATTTCCATTATAAGTCTATGGTAGCCAGTGTGGTAAGCAAATTTATAACTAATTATATCTTTTGACAAAAGGGGTCCTGGTCAATGAAAGATGTAAACTTTTGTTGTTCTTTCTTTTTAGTGCCCACCCGATGCACTGCTATTGTTGAACCCTGTCTGTAATCACGTATTGAGAAACTGGGCTATTAATTCAATCCTTCCCAGGTTGTAATGCACACAAACACATACACACATAATTTTTTTAATAGATTTATAATATAAGAGAAAGGCCTACAAAATTGAGGACATAGTATACTTCTTCATTTGGATTCGACTTTAGAGAACTGCAGATTTTATATTCACTCTGCCAGTTATCTATAACCATGACCAATTATAAAACAATGTATCGTTCATTCTTATTCCACGCAGGTCCCGACAACTGGGGCAAATTGAACGGGTCCATCTGCGACGGCCAGCGGCAGTCGCCGATCGACATCGTTACCTCCACCGTCATCAATCAGGATCTCGGCATTTTCCAGCTCGATGGCTACACGGACGTAAACCCCAATATGGACATTTCCAACGGCGGTCACGGAGGTATGCAGACAGGAGAAATAGGAAGATGAGGAGGAGGAGGAGGGGGGGGGGGAGAATGAAGAGGAAGAGAAGGAATAGGAGAAGGAGGAGAAGGAGAAGGAGGAGGAGGAGGTGGAGGGAAGAGAAAGGGGAAGAGTAGGAGGAGGAGGAGGAGGAGGGAGAGAGAAGGAGGAAGAGGAGGTGGAGGTGGAGGTGGAGATGGTGGTGGTGGAGGAGGAGGAGGAGGAGGAGGAGGAAAAGAGGAGGAGTGGAGGAAGATGAGGGGGTAAAGGAGAAGGAGGAGGGGAGAATGAAGAGGAAGAGAAGGAATAGGAGGAGGAGGAGGAGAAGGAGGAGGAGGGAGAGAGAAGGAGGAAGAGGAGGTGGAGGTAGAGGTGGTGGAGGAGGAGGAGAAGGAGATGGACGAAGAGGAGGAGGAGGAGAAGGGGGAGGAGAAGGGGGAGGAGGAAGAGGAGGAGGAGGAGGAGGAGGAAGAGGAGGAGGAGGAAGAGGAGGAGGAGGAGAAGGAGGAGGAGGGAGAGAGAAGGAGGAAGAGGAGGTGGAAGTGGAGGTAGAGGTGGTGGAGGAGGAGGAGGAGGATCGAGGAGGAGGAATAAGAAAGATGAGTAGGAGTAGGAGGAGGAAAAAGAAGGAGTGGAGGAAGATGAGGGGGTAAAGGAGGAGGAGGAAGACGGGGAGGAGGAAGAGAGAGGAGAGAACATGGAGAGGGTGACCATGGTGGTTAAGATAATGGTGATGGACGAAGAGAGAAAAAAAAAGACAAATAACCTCCTCCCTTGGCGGAGGTAATATATACAACAGAAGAATAGACCATGCAAGACCTTATAGGTTTAAAGGATCAATGAAGGGTACCAGAAGACAGAAGTCATGGTAAGAATAGGAGAAAATCATGAGCTCGCCTTTAACATTAAAAGAAAAACGGATTTCATCAAATCAAATTCAGTTGGTTACCACAAAATGTTATGACTTCCTTATTTCTTATCCGACTTTTGTCATTTTTTGACGTTCTGAAGGAATCTTTTTTTTTCTCGTTCTTTTAGAGTATATTAATTTTCATTCTTGTGGATTTCCTCTTAACCATTCAATGAGCACTGGGGTGGGGGTGGGGGATTCCTGCTCTCTCTGATAGCGGCGCGCTCGCTTTGCTGACTATTTGAACAGTCGCTGCTAAGCTGGCCTGCTAGACAATGCACACACTCGTGCACACATACCAGACTGCTGTTACACGCCTTTAATTTGAGCAGGCGCTTCCTTAATTTGCTATCATCATCGACAGTCATTACTTTGAGAGTCTGATTTTGAAGCCGTTTTACAAAAGTGAAGAATTTGAACATGTGTAGGACAGTGAGTGTCAATTTCTGATTCAGATTCCCTTTCTTTATGATTTCAGATTGTGCAAGCAGCGTACGCCGCAAAGCTCGCGAAGTGTGACAGTGAGTTGTTTGAGCGACGACATGCAGTTCGTCATCGTTACCAACAGTTCCCTATAATCGATTAAACCCAAATTTATGCTGGTGTTTAGATTGTAGCTACTTAGCATATCCTGTGATTTGGGCGTAGTTTGGTTGTATAGAATTTGAGATACAGGTGTATGTACATGGATACAAAAGTGAATACATAATTATAGTACTCTGATTCACGCACGTTTAGGCCGCTGTGAAAATATAAAGACCACTTATGACGTCATCAAGTCTTAGGGCAGTATTATATCTCTTATATCTATTATTTATCTGTTTTGCATCTAAGCTCTTCAAAAATACTGTTAAGCAAAGTCGATAGGCCGTAATATCATTCCTGAAGCTTGCGGAAGGATACTGCAATATCTTTTATTTCAGTTTTCTCATCTTTTTGTTTTCAATACCATCTGACGCCAGCCCCGTGTCATGTTTGTGAACACTGTAAAAACATCGGTGTTAGATTTAACACCACGGGTGTTAAATCTAACACCGATAAAACTTCAATAAAGGACCACACCCACAGGTGTAGAAAATGCACTGTGATGGTGTTGAAAAGTGTGCACCTGACACTTCGTGGTGTTAATTTGACACTGTACCTGGTGTTATTTTGACACTGTACTGGTGTTAATTAAAAAATGACACCACATGGTGTTGATTTGATATTTGTTGGTGTTAATATCAATGGTTTAACACCCGTCCAGCTTCAATAAGAGACCGCACCAGCTGGTGTTACTGTGGTGTAAATTTATTTTCACATTTTTTCAAAAATCTAGTATTTTAATGTAAAATTCTTGATCGTCTTGTTTAAATTAAAAATCAAAAGAAGTGCAGTTACTGAGAAACTCTTCAAAAAACAGTTAAAAATTTGGAAATGACACCCGGAGGTGTTAATTTAACACCATAAATGAGCACCGAAAATTTAACACCAGCTCGGTATTCACTATTTAACACCGGACCTTTTGCAGTGAACGTTGACAAACTTCTCCGTACCTGAATATTGATGTGTCGTAACCATGGCAATCTTCCGACCTGTTCTCCCACTCATATAGTTACGATCAGCCTGGGACCCGCCCACACCTACAATCTGTCGGGAGCCTCCCTGCCCTCCACGTACTCCGCGGCGCAGTTCCACTTCCACTGGGGGTTGGTGAACTCTCGGGGATCGGAACACACCCTGGACGGTAACTCCTATCCCGCCGAGGTAAGGGGATGTGCCTATAGCATCGTGCAGAATAAACCACCTAATCGTGACATACAAACAGACGGACAGACAGAAAGACAAGCATACAGGAAAATAGACGGACATATAGAAAGAGAGAAAGACAGACAGATGGACAGACAGACAGACAGTTAGAGACAAAGGCAGGCAGACAGACATACAGACAGACAGACATACACACATCCAAGCTGAGCGCGTGTCTACAAGCACATCACATTTCTATACAAATGTGTTGAATCCCAAACGAGTCATTTCTATGTCAATGTAGAGCGCATTACCTAATCGTAATTTCTCTCGACTGTCTTGAATGATACATGTACTTTGCATCTTTACATTCGCATCTTTTTTTTTCTTGTGAATACTTGTCTAATCAGTTATCAGTGCCTATTGTGAAAGGAATGTCTAAAACAAACGAACAAACAAACGACAAAAGAAAACAAAATCACAATGATGCATGTCGACATACATTTTCAATTTGGTTAGGGGGTTAGAAACGCTTCTCTGAAACTCCGAAAATAGTGCGATCTCAATCGCGTTAGAGCCAGAAACGAGGTTTCTGTGGAGATGAAAGTCGTTTTGAAACGCGTTTATACACGACCTATACCCACGCCAACTTCATGATATCTGCTCCTCGGGTCAAACTGCGCAGTGGAATTGCGCAGTGACAAGTTTCTGCTTCCTTGGCCAACTAATGCCACAATCATTAATGTTTTTGTAAATTATTTCGTCACGTGTACACAGTTTTCTTGATTCGTCTGTCAATCTCATCATTTTTTCAATGTTTTTGAGGTCTCATGCATTCAACATGGTGACATCGTTGCGTATTTCACTACATGTGCTGTATCAGTATGAACTAAGTGAACCAAGATTACACAGCCAGACAACATTGTTGGATACTATTAGCTGTCACAATTTTCCTTTTAGTTTGCATTGCCAGTAGACCCCATTTATAAGTTCTACCTCGTAACGGGTCCTGCATTGATCATTGTATCATGCAGGGTGCAGTGTAGTTGATTGTGATGAATTCTGTTTTGATTTGATTTGCTTTGATATGCTTTGATTTGATTTCGATTCGATAGCTCCACATGGTCCACTACGACCCGCAGTACGGCGACCTGGTGGCCGCTCTGACATCGGGCAACTTCGATGCCGTGACTGTGCTCGGCTTCTTCATTGAGGTGAGTTGACGAAAACTTATAATGTAGCATGTCATTATTATCGTCATCTTCTCGGCTTATTGATGACCTTGAACCGGATAAAGCACAAAAGATCTCAGGTTACGCAAGAATGCGTGACAATATCATGTTCGCTTGCACAGTGGGAAAGATGGATATCAAAATAAACATGCCACTTATTATCACACAGACACGGAAGTTATACACGAGTTAACAGTTGGAGATACCTCTTTGCATACACCTCAGTACCTAGCGTATGATATAGATTATATATCATTAATATCATTCTTTTTATCTTCCTCTTTCCTTCCCTCTGACATTCTTTCTGAATTATCAATCAATTGTTAAGGGGATGGTATAGTTTTGGTTGAAGTGGGGGATTCAGATTTTAACTTTTTTTGCAAGATAATTAGAAGTCATTCTCATAAGAAAATTTAAGATTAACGAGCATACAATTCTAGAGGAATTTAAAGTTCATTTAATGAAAATGGGTTTGAAATGGCTGAGATATCCAAAAACCAAAAAGATAGGTCCCAATTTTTCTCAGGACCCCTTTGCTGTTTGATATCTCAGGCATCTAAATACCAATTTTCATCAAATAAACTTTGAATTCCCCATAGAATTGTGTGCTCTTTCATATTTCATAGGAGATTTCTCATTATCTCACAAAAAAGTTGGAAACCTGAAGCCCCCACACAACTAAAACTATGTCATCCCTTTAACACATTGGTTACCACCATCAATCAACCGATGCAATCGCTGGCTCAACAAAAGTGGAAGAAACACATCCTCGCGAAAGAAAAAGTGGCCAAACACCAGAATGATAATAAAAAAAGTGTCATACGCACGGAGATTTATATGACGTCGGTTTGAGTAAAATAAGCACAGAATGATTATACACATGCCTGGGCACTGCGGGACGTTTTAGGCAAACTTTCAATGTCAGATTCTCATTCGCAAACTTTGTGTTTGTTGTGTGCAAATCAATCGTATCTATTGTAGTTTTTGGGTCATAAATCGAACAACTAACAAAATGGCAAATGAACCGTGACCTGTCTTTTAGGAAGGGCAACCTTGAATGTGACCACGATGTTTCACTTCATATTCTGACACCTTCGTATATCACCTCCCCCCCCCCCCTATCACACACACACACACACACACACACACACACACACACACACACACACACACACACACACACACACACACACACACACACACACTTCCACAAAAGAGGGAACACTGCAGGTTGTGCTTGTTTGATGTCTGGACTTATACAATAGCCGCGTAGAGTCATGATAGTTTGCAGCCCAGCACATTCGGACCGTGACTATAGCTCATCAGTGGAAACTCGATATAGAGTGATCTGATAGAACAAAATACATGATATAAGAAACTATTTTCTCCGGTCCCCATGAATTTATTTCCTTTGTTTTGTATTGCTTATTGACTACTGATTTAACAAAATATTATCTGATGTAAAGAACAAATTGTCTTGGTCCAAGGATCTCCTTATAGCCCCTAGAGTTTCCACAGTATGATACTGTATTTAAAAGGAAAAGGAACCTGACCTTATTGTAAGACTATTCAATACAACTCATACATTTATTCAGTAATAAAATACAGTACAGTAAAGTTCAGTAAGTGCAGTATAATGCTTACAGATTTAGTTAATGTGAAGGTATTACAACATCAACTTGCTCGTTTGAAAAAAAAAATGAGGTGAAATTTCACATTGTCAAATCTTCCTTATTATCCTATCTTTGTCATTTTTGGGACGTTTTGCAGAGGTCTTTTTATTCTCTCTCTCTCTTTCTTTGAGAGTTTATTTATTAATGGGGTGGATACACTGCAAAAAGTCCGGTGTTAAATAGTGAACACCGAGCTGGTGTTAAATTTTCGGTGCTCATTTATGGTGTTAAATTAACACCTCCTGGTGTCATTTCCAAATATAAAACTGTTTTTTGAAGAGTTTCTTAGTAGCTGCACTTCTTGTTTATTTTTAATTTAAACAAGACGATCAAGAATTTTACATTAAAATACTAGATTTTTGAAAAAAAATGTGAAAATAAATTTAAACCACAGTAACACCAGCTGGTGTGGTCTCTTATTGAAGCTGGACGGGTGTTAAACCATTGATATTAACACCAACAAATATCAAATCAATGTGGTGTCATTTTTGAATTAACACCAGTACAGTGTCAAAATAACACCAGGTACAGTGTCAAATTAACACCACGAAGTGTCAGGTGAACACTTTTCAACACCATCACAGTGCATTTTCTACACCTTTGGGTGTGGTCCTTTATTGAAGTGTGATCGGTGTTAGGTTTAACACCCATGGTGTTAAATCTAACACCGATGATATAACAGTGTATCCTCTTGAATAATTGAATCACGTACGTATTGTGGTTTATGCATTAAATTTACGCTTTAACAAAATGTAACCTGTTGTCTTGAGACAGCTCGGAAACGAGACCAACACGGCCTTCGAGAATTTCATGGCTTACTTCGGGAATGTGTCCATGGCGGGACAGAGCCTCGGGACAGGGAACCTGCCGTCTTTCAACCTCCGATCAATCATGCCCTTTGATCTCACCGGCTTCTGGCGCTACAACGGCTCCCTCACCGTGCCCAACTGCTACGAGACCGTCATCTGGAACGTCTTCCACTCTCCCATCGTGATCTCAACATCTCAGGTGAGTTCAAGAGATATTGGTGGAGATAAGGATTAATTGGGCTTATAACTTTTTTGCGAGATACCAAAAAACCCCTCATGGAATAACACAGATCATACCATTCCAAGAGGAATTCAATGTTTGTCAGATGAAAAATAAGTTTTGGAATGCCGGGCTGAGACATTAAAAAACACAGTAAAAGCAAAGTGATCACGATAAAAGATGGGTCCCACCTTTAATTTGCGTTGTTCTGTTTTGCATATCTCAGCCATTTCAAAACCAATTTTCATCACATAAACGTTGAATTCCTCGTGGAATTACATTCTCATTTTTCATATGAGATTTCTCATTATCTGACCACAAAATGGTCAGTCCCGTCCATCGCCCTTTCCTAAATGATGCTAAAAATCTAGGAATGGGCGACCTACTTACTTGGGGACAAACGAAATTACGACTGTTATTATGATGACCTTAATATTTTGCAAAAATAGTTTAACACTTTCTTTTCGTCACTATCAATGTGCTCAAAGTTGCAGGATGAGAGAAGAGACAGACAGACAGACACGCACGCACACACACACACACACACACACACACACACACACTCGTGCAAACAAACAAACATACAACCAAACAAACAGACAAACAAATTGAAATCATCAAAGACATTGAAAGACATTTACCTCTTTGGCAGTGGATGTGTAATCATTTCTTCATTTAACGACCCGTGACAACCCCTTGTGCAGTCCATTATAAACATCAGAGAGCCCTGTGTAATTTTAGGTGATAGATTTCCATTGATTACCTTTTTTTTTTTTTTAAAGTAGCAGAGTCTGGACTTGATAGGAACTATAAATGAATCACGGCAGTGAAATACAAGCTTAATATATATATGTATATATATATATATATATATATATATATATATATATATATATATCATACTTTATTTCCTTTGCAAATTAAAGCATGTGATGAATATTCCTAGGATACTACCTGCCCACAGGCAGGTAAGTACAAGGAAAGAAATACAGTGGACCTGGTCCATCACACCTGTCCACAATTGACAGTTACAAATCATACAAACGCAAACCACAATTTTGTATGTTGTTAATTACTGATATCATTCATCAAAAAATGCGCATTTACAACTGACTTGAAATGGTACATAATTTGGACGACAGGAAACACGTTTGGTGAGAAATAAGGATGGAGCGAAGTCTACATTGACCATGAGTATTGACTAAATACGGGTGGCTACTCGCAGTTAAGATCGAGTGAATGCGTGTACATTTTGTTGATCGGCCAGACAGGATTTGAGTTATCTGGATACTAGAAGAGTAGATGGTTTGATAAAAAAGTGACGGCGTGGAATGCGAATGGATGTAAATTATTTAGTGTACTCAAGTAGGAGGATGCCCGCTTCGAGTCGATCTTCAGTTGTCAATAAGAGTTTTTCTCTGCAGGATATCTGCATAGTTTGAGAGCTGCTGGTGCCTGCTCCGCTCCAAGGAGGAGAAGTAGTAAAACTCCCTGAATAGTCGTGTGCTATACGCCTTGTTGATGTTGATACGTGCTTAAACTGCTTGATTGATTAATCACGCTGTGGCTTACGAGTGTTTGAGCGTTATTCTCTCTTTCTGTTTTTGCTCGCAGCTGGAAAGGTTCCGAGAACTCTACAGCGATCAGCCGGGACCAAACAACACGTTCATACGGACCTTCGACAACCACCGCCCCGTCAACCCCATCTACGGTCGCACCGTGCTGCACAGCGAACCCGGCATCGACACCGTCACTACCGAAGGGCCCACAGAGCCAGCGGGTGACTTCGCTACAGCCCTTTCACCTATGATGGCGCTGTTCCTCACGCTCTGCGCTGTCGCGACAATTTTGTCTGGCCTGTAAAGACGCCGTTCTAGAATTGGCAGGGTCTGTCGGAATGCAAAGATGTATTCACAACAATGGGGGCTGCATTAGGAAAAGTTTGTTAAACATATGGCTCCTAATTGTTAAGAACAAAAGGGTTGTCTGGTGATGATAAGTTATATTTCTATCAACCGACAAGTCTACTTTTTCGGGAAATCATCTTCCTAAATGACTTTGAACCAGTCATATAAGATCTTGACCTTTATAATTCAGCACTCTTAAAGATAATGATATTGACTATTGGAAAGGGGGAAAAAGAGTGTTAGATGCTTATATATATTATTTGTATATATCATGTATACTTGCATTCTTCAATGGGATAGTATCGTTGAATGTCAGTTGACTTCGTCGCGTCAAATTCGATCTTCCAAACTTGTGTGATATCGTGTTGATTTTTTTTTTATATTTTGTTTTGTAGAGAAAGGAAATCAGTGATACTACAAGAGGAATCATCTTGAAAACAATATTCTTCTACAAGAAAGTTATGAAATGATGCATACTAAGGCAATTGGAAGTTTAATCTTTAATTTCCCACAGCCAACTGACACTTTAAGAATAAGAAAGGTTCTTTTCCTTGGATTATAGATTTCTCCTTTTCAGTCATTCCATTAAAAAAAAAATGACTCAATATTTTCTCTTAAAAAAAAACAACAACAACCGTAAACGTGACACCAGTACTGCAAATCGTTAATGTATCACTGTGGATTAGGCTGTTAGGGTGTTTGTATATGTTGACGTTTACTTTGGCACCGCGTAAGAGAGTTTATGAAATTGTAATTTCAGATGAGGTCGTATTGTTTGACCGTATAAGCAGTTTCACTGCACTGAGTTTTCGTACCACTGAAGCAATTTGCAACTATCCATTTGTTTTATGTGACGAGACATGGTGTCGTCCTTACTGCGATGAATCATTGTACACGTATTCAATGGACAAGTTTGTTGGACCGCACGAGGAATCGAGGGGATCAGATCTATTTGCGTGCGTACTCCGTCTCGGGACCTTGGTGGCATCCAAATACACATGCAAAAGGAGCAGATTATAAATTGACAAAGGGAAAAACAGAAAAAAACAACAACATCAAAGTGGTTAAATATACCTACTTGATGATCAGTTTAGTCGAACACTGACAACATGTAAGGTGTCGTTAGTAAGTAATGCGCAAACATCACCCAATGAACTTTTATTGAGATATCGCTGGGAGTTACGAAAATTGTGCCTATAAAGAATCGCCCAAATTACCCACCCCTGAGGTGATTATACTTCGGGAAACACAATTTGAACTTTTAAACTTTAAACAGTAATCAAAGTTTGTTGTGTTGTTTGTCCTTCTAATACAATTTGTATATATAAAATATACATTATAAAACATTGTATGTTTGTCTGTTCTCATTGACATTCCCTCCTTTCGAAACTTTGATCTCAATATAACTGAGTGTAAATTTCGAAAATGATTTGTACAGAGTGTCAATTGATGTATTTTTGTCTGCTTCTATTATACAGTGTATGTACTCAGGTTTTATAATGTCTTAAAGGGATCGTACAGTTTTGGTTGAGACCTAATTTCGGGTTTCTACCATTTTTTTTTTGTGTGTGTGTGAAATAATGAGAAACCTCTTGTGAAATATGAAAGAGCATGTAATTCTATGAGGAATTTAACGTTTATTTGATGAAAATAGGTTTTGAAATGGCTGAGATATCCAAAAAAGAGCGATTCTAATAAAGTGTGGAACCCACACTTTATTACGATCGCTTTGTTTTACTTTGTTTTTGGATGTTTCAGTCATTCCAAACCCGATTTTCATCACATAAACTTTGAATTCCTCTTAAAATGGTATGCTCTGTACTATATCAAAAGTGTTTTCTTAGTATCTCTCAAAAAGTTAAAAGCACAATTCCCATCTCCACCAATACTGTACCATCCCTTTAACTGTGTAGAAGCGAAAAAGAAGAAATGTGTACTCAATGCAAAAATGTTTTGATGTTTTTCATGCTACGGATGACCGGAATTGCGTCATCCACAATATCTTGTCAGTACTGTTAGTATCGTATGCGTTATTGGTTTTATAGACTTGAGAGTATTCAACGCACAAACAGCCCTTTTTTGTAGAAGAGGATACTAGTATTCCTTTGGTTATACATCTTCGACATTCGTCTGAACACTGACTATGGAATTTTGAATTTAAGGACTTCATTACGCTTATCAGTTACGAGTGACAAAACATATTAGGTAGTTTTAACTAGATCCTTTCATTCATTAAGAAGACATGATAAAGGCTTTCGGCGCTTTTCAAACGTCTAGAAAAATATGTTAAGCATGTCTTTTCTAATCCCCGGCGCCTGCAACTCCGTGTAACCTGGTCATGTATTATGATATGCACTGTCCTCTAAACCTGACATCAAAGGCACAACTTTTCTTTAGTTATACGAATCCGATAATGCATTAGAAAAAGAAAATTTCACCAATTTGATTAAAACAGAGAAGAAGCTTCAAACAGGCGATCGCTGCGTACTGCAGGTATATAGAGGACGAGCGTCATTAGGGATAATAATGCTATCGTTAACTAAAGAAAATTAGGGCGAGATGAACAAACAATCAAACAAGCAAACAAACAAACAAACATGAAGCCATGACTATTCTTGCTTATCATAACGATTCCACCGTGCCACTGCAATTCATGCTACCATGCTGCTGTGCACACATCGGCCTATGTTTGTTTCTTTGTTTGTCTGTTTTTGAAGGGACGCGGAGTGAGTGAGGCAAACACTGCTTCTCAGTATCTGCTTCTCTCTCTTTTGATTGGCTGTTTGGCTTTTTTTATCCTCTATTTTCATTATCAATCATCCCCAAAATGTCAAAGTTCAAATTCATCGCAGTTGATGATTATTATTATATATCAATACAAAATACACCTACAGCGCTTCACCAAGCAAATAAAAAAAGAAAGTTATTTATTGTTATTGCTTGGGGAATATATTCCGTTTTTAAATGCTATCTATGTATGTATGCCTGATAATGTAAAATGATGGACAACTGGGAGGAACAAGATTAGAAATGGAGTTTGCCGCCAAAATAGACCAATGAAAGAATTGAGTAAACCTCCTGGCCCCATAATTTCTACAGGTTGTTGATGATATTGACAGAATTAACATCAATTGCATCAGCAATGAGTATCAAACACATGCAGTGGCTAATACGGGTCATAGTGGTGACGCAACATTTTACTCGGGAACCATTGACAACATACGAAACCCTTTCTGCGCCGGGGACTTAAGATATTTTGGATAATACATCATCATCGCTGTGGGGTTTTCTGGGCCAATCGGCACTGACTCAGAGCAGATGTAGGGTTAACCAGTGTTACCTCGGGGAATTTTAGGTTGGGCCGTCGAAAGATTCTTTGGTATTACATGTATCAGAGTCTTTCAGGTAGCGGGAAAATTCGCAGTATGAATCCTGGGGCGCCCCCTACTAGCCAGCATTGGCCAAAGAACATTGACGTACAATCATCCTACACGTCACTGTACAATGTACATAGTAAGCCAGTTCGTAATAGCTCATGTGCACGTTATATACATATGACCTGCCTGGTATTTTTCTCAGTTGCTTCGGCTATTTACCCTTTTCTTCTTTGCGTTTACCCGGCGTGACAATTTATGAAATTCATATTATAGACAAAGAATGAACTGGCATAGCGTGTAGCGAGAAGGGTTCTCCAGTAGCACTGCAGAAAGTATCAATTTTCATTGTTTTGCACCGAATGCATTGACTAACTTTTGTTTGGTGAATATTGCCGAATACCAGGCTTGCTTTCATGTTGAAGGATTTCATGAATTATCATTACATCACAGATGCTTATCTCAGTGAATTGAAAAAAGCAACATGCCTGTTAGTGTAAAATGATCTTCATCATTCTGTTTATGCGCAATGTTGAACTACGAACTGGCTTATTATCAAATATGTTATATAATAATATTTTTGTTTGAGTGTGTGTAAAAGTACTTATAATCATATCCGTCAGGGCTAAGAATTTGTTTGCCTTCTATAAGAATGATATCGTATTTGTGTCGTTATTTACGCCCTGTCTGTTGAATAAATTGTTTGGAGATTATAAAAAAAAAAAACAACGACCAATGTTATGAAATTCTTTTTTGATTTTGTCTACTTCGAGATTTGAACAGGAGCCATCTGCGTGTAGATGACAGTTGAAATTGTATGTTAAATGAAAGTTGTAAGATATTAACTATATATATATTAAATATTACATACAAAATACATACATACAGAGGTGTGAATGTGTGTGTGTGTGTGTGTGTGTGTGTGTGTGTGTGTGTGTTGTGTGTTGTGCTTGTTTGCAAGATGACCACACCATTTTGTCTCTGAATTTCACGACACAGTTTTATCAAACCCTCGCAAAACTTATTTGTGAAAGGGATCATTATTTTAGTTTTGGTTGAGACCTAACTTCAGGTATATAAAGATTTTGAGATAATGAAAAATATCATGAAATATAAAGGGCATGTAATTTTAAGAGGAATTCAGCGTTTTTTCGATGAAAGTTGATATTGAAATGATATGATGAGATATCCAAAATAGAGTGATCCTAACGTTGCGACCCACCTTTCATAACGATCGCTTTGTTTTACTTTGGTTTTGGATGTCTCAGCAATTTCAAAACCGATTTTCGTAAAATAAACTCTGAATTCCTCTTAGAATGGTATCCTTCCGTATAACCATTTCATTGATGGTTTCTTGGTATCTCGCAAATATGAAACCCCAGTCCTCACTTCCACCAATACTATATCATCCCTTTAATTGGGGAAAAAACCTAAATGAAAAGTCTCGCTTCATGAGATGTGCCAAAGGTGACAAAGGGGAGGGAAGATTCCACTCTCTGGTACAACGGATATCAAGGACGAGGGGACAAGATGCAAACTTCATACGTGGAGTGTACTCGATCCGAGGAGCAGAACAAATACACATAAATAACAGGGCCGGCGCAGTGTTTTCAAAAGTGTGGCGGCCCACTTCCGGGTTTCATGAGCTAACAAGCAAAAAAAAAAAAAAGAAAAAAAAAAGAAAGAAAGAAAGGCTCAACCTTACCGCCGCCATACTACAAGATCCCTATCTATTTCTATTTTAGTGCCACTTACATTCTTCCGGGTGAAAAAAAGTGTGGGGGCACAAAGTGATGACACCTTATGTATTCCTTTGTATGGTGCACAAAAAGTGTGGGGGCCCGAGCCCCAACGGCCCCACGGCTGCGTCGGCCATGAATAATGTGTTCTGTTGTCTTTTCATTCCATCTGTAAACATGTAATCTTGAATAATTGTTGATAATTCGTTCACAGGTATAAGTGTAAATAAAAATTCTGGCTTTAAAAAAAAAAGTGATGAGAAATAATCAGAGTAAGTGTAAATGCTTCTATGTTTCCTGCTAAAATCTTTGTAAGTATAGGAAAAAGAATAGAAAAGTCTCGCTTCATAAGAGATGTAAAGTGACAATAAGGAGGAAAAAATCCCACTCTAGACTACCAGTGATATCAAGGTCGAAGTGGGCGGGAAGTACAAAGACTACCCCCACACCCTCCGAACAGAGAAGACACCTATACGTTATTTTCTATTCTCCTATTCCATTCATTCCATCTCTATATCTGAAAATCGATTCGTTCTTTTTTATCCGTCAACCGTACACTCGGTACTTGACAGTATAAGGCCCGGTCATACCGCCCGAACTTTGCTGGAGCGTTCCTTGAACGGTAGGAAGAGGGGGCCGAATTTTGACAACGCTCGTCACCGCGCACAAAATGGGGAAAAATCTAAAACACGGGCGTTGTCTTTAATAGCGGTGCATCGCTGAAGCCAGCGTTGCTTTAGCGTTGGTTTAACGGTAGCGAGCGGTAGCGAGAGTTGGTTTAGCGGTGACGCGAGCGTTGCTAGAGCGGCGTTCTGCGCGTGCGGGAGTTGGCTCGGCGGGGGTTTAAAGTTGGTTTAGCGGCATACCGCTTTTGACTACGGAGCTGAACGGATCGCTTTGATAGAAGTTCTGATAGATTTTTGATAGAAGTCGATAGTTGAAGTTCATCATGCCATGTGGACAAAAGCAGAGGAAGGCTGGAGAAGGAAAGGCAAATGCCTCTAAGAAGATTCTGCTGCTGGACTAGTGCACCAATCATAGCAAGTCTCTCAGCATCCATGGTAGTACAGTTTTACTGTAACTTTGAGCAAAGTCGATATAAATGAGGTCTGCACTCAACGGCAGCTCGATTCCAAATGGGCTCCTGGTCCATTTCTCCCCGTATTCATAGCCAAATTCTGGTCCCGCTCCGACACCGCCATACCAACGCCAAACCAAAGTTCATCACCGCAATGGATCGCTGCTTCAACGCCCGACACCGTTCCAGCAATCCCGTGTCCGCTCGTAAAACGCTTACAACCGCTCCACCAAAGTTTGTGCAACGTTTAATCACCGCTCGGGCAAAGCTGGCGAAGCAGCGGTGGTCCAGCGTTCAGGATTTCTGCGTTGGCCTAGCGGACCCAAGCGTCCACGAACTTGGGTCTAGCGGTGCCAAACTTTGACTGGGCGTTGTTGGAGCGATGGTGAACTTTGCCGGAGCGGAAAATTGGCCGCTCCTCACTGCTCGCAATATTTTGTACAGCTCAAAACTTTCGGAGCGGTAGGAGGGACCATCAGCGGGGGCCGAGCGTTTTCGGCATTGCCTTAACGGAGGCCAACTTCTGTTAAACGGTGATAAACGGTTACGAGCGGTGATGAATTTTTTTTTCATCGCTCCAGGAACGCCCAAGCAAAGCTCTGGTGGTGTGACCGGGCCTTCACCCTGTGCGTCATCCAAACTGTACATTGTCATAACGTCATGTAGACGTTTGATTTTGATTTGATAATATGCAAAAGGGCCACTGCCCGACCATCACTACAACAACACTTTGTTTGCTATTTAGGCCTCGCTCAGGAAGAAAACAAAAGACAAAAGGGGAAAGTCATTTTTAAATGTTCCACAAAAAAAAAATCGACGGAAGAATGTCATGATTTAGAATGAATTGATAATAAACTCTGATAAATCCGCGACATGTAGAACGTAGGGAGAAAATCGGCGGTCATCTGTAGGTCGAAATAATTCGTCTGGGTTGGTGTTTTTCTGCGTCTTGCGGGTGGTGCTCACCCTGTGCTTGGGATTTGGCGAGCACAATTGAGCTCAAAGTGCTTTCACGGCGAAAAGCATGCCGTTTTCCTTTAATGGCCCTTTATTTGAAATACACAATACGAAATACACAACCTGCCATAATAATGCCATAATAACAAAGCCATATTTGATTTCACCAATATGGCTGCCCATTAGGCGACATGCAGTCAAAAATCGGGGGAAAAATGATGTATAGTGACATTTGGCAGTGTGCGCCCACTTTAGTGCTTCTAGAAGAATTTGAAACAAACGCTCATGTATACCCTAATTATACTTGACTGATTATTCTGGTTCGCGCACTTGACTGACCGACCAGGTAATCCTTTCTACAGACACGAGCCACCTATATACTCTGACAGTGATACAATTGTTATGAATGAGGGTCTAGGACAATTACCCCCTGGGCAATTTCCCCTGACCCTTCCCCTGGCCCTAGTCCTAATCCTAATCCTGAACCTAAACCTAACCCTAACCCAAACTCCTAACCCTAAACCTAAACCTAACCCTAATATTTACTCTAACCTTACCACTAAGACGATGAATGAATGTCTCAATGGACCGTTTATGTCCATGACCTTTGCTCCTCTCCACACAGTCCACTACCGTCACTGACTTGGGTCTAGTTAACACAGGATGTCGTGGTCGCACGCTGTGTGTAATCGCACATTCGACAAGCGTGAAATGCGAGTTTAGGATCCATCTATGATATCATGTATAATTTATATGGCGTGATATCAGCCACAGTGGCCGACCATTAATGTTGCAGTAGAAGACTGGTCGGGAAAGAAGGTGCAGGGATATGCTGTGAATGATCTATGCATAAGTCATGCGAACTGGTCGCAGAATTGGCGCCTGGTAATAGTGTAGCCATGGTGATGAATGGAATGTGGATACACTGACTCGATGTGTATAGAATTATATATCAATATTGCAATATTCTGAAATCTACCGCAGGACATTATTGGATAGCTCGTAATGATGATCTGGTAAAGCTGTGGATAACATGAAATGGAGAAAGAAAGAGAAAAAAAGAGGGGAGTTAAAGAAAAAAAAAATCAACAAATATGATGTGATCTCATGCACTGTTCGTTGTGTCTAGTTTCTTAAAGCCGATGAACCTCCACGAATCTACCCAAGTAGGTGCTACCACCTCCATGCACTACCCGATCAGAGCTGTTCGTTTGCCGAGAGCTCTGGCGCTGGGTCTGTTAGCACAGACGTTTGCTTTGGAGCTAGGTGGATCTCATACCGGCATCGGGGTTATCTGTTTTATTGCTCCCCTGGTGTGTTTGCGTTTGAGGGAATACGACTCGATTACTATAAACAGCACTGATATAACTAGGCTAAACTAAGCAAAGATATTAACCTTAGGAGTCTGGAGGTAGCATAAATCATTTGAGCTCATGAGAGAAAACAGGCACAAAAAGAAAATGAAAGAAAGAGAACTGAGAAAACCCCACGAAGAGAATGGTGAGTCAATGGAGTCAAAGGTCAGCAATACCTAAATCTCACAATGTTAGTGCTATGTATGTAAAGTTTTCATTAGAGGGAGAATTAAGGGCATAACCAGGAGGGTGCCAGGTAAAAATGGCAGAGGTAAAAATGGCAGGGGTAAAAATGTCAGGGGTAAAAATGTCAGAGGTAAAAATGTCAGGGGTAAAAATGTCAGGGGTAAAAATGGCAGAGGTAATAATGGCAGGGGTAAAAATGGCAGGGTAAAAATGGCAGAGGTAAAAATGGCAGGGGTAAAAATGGCAGAGGTAAAAATGGCAGAGGTAAAAATGGCAGAGGTAAAAATGGCAGAGGCAAAAATGGCAGAGGTAATAATGTCAGAGGTAATAATGGCAGAGGTAATAATGGCAGAGGTAAAAAAGTCAGAGGTAAAAATGTCAAGAGTTAATATCAGAGGTAAAAATGTCAGAAGTAATGAGAGCGATTTCGTCAGAGGTAAACGTATAAAGAGGTTTTGAATAATAACCTAGCCAGAGCAAACTGTATCTATCGAATTATCAAATCCAAACTGCAGATCTGAAGAATATTTACGGAAGTATGTTTTTTTTTTTAATAGATCACTCTCATTATTCTGAGTTTGATTCAAGTGCAGTGGCGTAATCTGTCTTTTCAGAGGAATATCAAACCAGCTAAGAGCCTAGTAGGCCTATGGGAAATTATTATTATTATTATTATTATTACTACTACTACTACTACTACTACTACTACTAATAATAATATTATTATTATTATTATTATTATTATTATTATTATTATTATTATTATTATCATCATCATCATTAATATTAATTATTTATCATTGTAAGGGAGGTTCCAACAATGCTGCAAACCCCTTAAACAGTATAATCCTACGTTGTTTCGCCCAATGAAGTTATCACACACGTACACACACACACACACACACACACACACACACACACGCAGGAACCCACTTTTGGTATAAACATATACTTCTATACGCAGATATACTTACTCTCACATACACACTCTTACACAAACGAATTCCGCTCACGTCCAGGCTAGTATATTGTCATTATTTTCCATTTTTTAACTGTTTAGTGTAAAGAAGTGAAGGAGACATAGTCGAAGCAAACCGCTAATTTTTCACCTGTTCTATGTTATTTTCTCACATTCAGGTTTCGTAGGAGCCTATAATCTCACAAGGCCTGATCATGACATAACTTGTAGAAGCAAACATACAAAACGCAAAAAAAAAAACAAACTACAGCAGATGTAACGGCAGACATAAGTAAGCTCTTGCAAAATATTTTATTACATTGTTCAAGTATCACATGGCGCAAAAACAAATATCTCGAAGTTTAATTAACACTTTGTGGTCACTTTACAAACTTATGCCTATTAAAACTGGAGACGAACATTAGCAATAGACTGTTCTAGTGAGAGTAAAAACCGATAGTTTGCCATGGGATTTCTTTCAATTATTGTTGAACGAATCCGCAGGCGAAAATAAAAAATAAATGTTTGATGCCTTTCAAACTTAGCTGTTGCTCCAAAGTCAGATTCCATTATGATTACCGTAGTAAATTTATCAACATGGTGTGTTGGTGAAGATTGGTGGATTCAGCCTCCCAAAATGACGTTGTTCCCTCGTTATACAACAACAGTAAGAAAACTTCACTAAAAAGTAAAACGAATCTTTCAGCTGAAATTACAAAAGGGGAGTAACAAAAATATACAGTCTCAAAATTCGTTAATATTTTCAGCAAAAATATGGATATACCCTGGTGTCAAACGAAGATTTTACCATTCTGATCGTTAAAAACATTTCATTAGATTAACAAACATTTTTTTTTGGGGGGGGGGGTAGTTAAGTAGTATGTAGCACAGGAGTGTGAGAACATTTTGGGGCTCGTGATTGACTTCCAGATTTTGATTTATAATGTATGCATTCAAAAACTGTTTACAGTGA
Source organism: Diadema antillarum (assembly GCF_040938485.1). Lineage (NCBI taxonomy): Eukaryota > Metazoa > Echinodermata > Echinoidea > Diadematoida > Diadematidae > Diadema > Diadema antillarum. The sequence goes on along the minus strand of NW_027272345.1, from coordinate 117,199 downwards.
CTATACAGATTGCACCATGTCAGTTTAAAGGTGAGAACTAATGCTACTCGTTTTCATGGGAAGTCGCTACATTTGGCAGAGTTTGTACTATAAATTATATAGGGCCATTTACACTTGCTTGGAAAGACCACAATGCTACGAAAACTGTGGCACTTTGATGATTAGATGCAAATAGATAAACGACAATATTACGGTGAGCTTACACTGTACAGGGTGGCCCCAAAAATTTGAACAGCAGGTTTTTAGGACTTTGCTCGGACAAAATGCGATAGTATTTTAGCTGGTTTGGGTGGAGCATCCATTCTTCATTGAAATAACATCAGAATAAATTTGGTTGAGAAGTCTTTATTTTATTAGCAGTTCAGTTTGAATAGTCATTTCCGGGGTTTGCTCGTGTAGCAAATTCAGAGCTCTGTCCTGCATTGATATATGAGATCGATTACAACACTTCTGCTGCATGAGAAGTAATCATGGAAAATGAATTAAAGCTATTTTTTCATTATTGATTATAATAAGGCTCCTTAAATATATGCAAATGACAAATTTCTCACAAAAATGATATCCTTTGATACACGTGGGTCACAGAAAATAACATAAAATAACCATGTAAGAAAACCTGTTTGCAGGCAATTCGCTGTCACTATGTTAGTCTAAACTTAGAGACGTTGGCGGCTGGGTGGGAGGTTTGGTCCTTTACACTAAAACGCAGAGGTTATCCGTGAGAAAAAAAAATGCAGGAAAGTGTAGGGGAGACCGGGAAGAAATAATGGGACATTTTTGCATCATCATGAAAGATTCTTTGTAACTGTTAAAATATTTTGTCAAACTAGGTCATAATCATAATCATGTATATAGGTTCCGAAATTTATAATACAGTACTTAGTGATACCCCTATATATAGAAAAACATTTTCGTGTAATTAATAATTTGTTTAACCCCTAATTTGGGGGGAAATGGGACATCAAGCGGGGAGAAATGAGACAACCTGGAGAGAAATTGGATAACCATCATGACCAAAGTAGGATTTACATGTGCCGCGGGGAGAACACTGCCCTATTAAATTTCTTCCAGTGGTAACAGAAACAGTAAAAGATCCCTGCCAATTTTTCATAAAATACTTGCATGTCTGTTATCAAGGAATTTTATTTTCAGAAGTTTGCACACTTATTAAAATACCTATAGGACCTACCACAGATCTATAGTAAGTTTGATATTTTACTGACAAGATACCTGTAGAGCTGTATAGTGGTTAATAATATGTCCATTTTCAGGTGTACCGAGGCTCATCTTTTCACTGATATAATTGGATTGTTGACTGGCTGAGCATTTTTCAAGTTACATGAGTGTCCCATGTTTCTCCCCGGTCTCCCCCGTGCTTTATTTCTGGAGAAGGCACGAAAAGCACGTATTGCGACAAAAGTGTCAGAAACATGAAGAAAAAAAACTGTCACTTTTACCTCGTCCTCTTGCATTTCTATGACTAAATTTTTATCAATGACATTTTTATCTCTGGCATTTTGACCACTGACATTACGACCACTGACAACTTTACCTCTGCCATTTTTACCTCTGCCATTTTTACCCCTGCCATTTTTATCTCTGCCATATTTACCCCTGCCATTTTTACCTCTGCCATTTTTACCTCTGCCATTTTTACACCGAACCGGGGAGGAGAAGAAGAAGAAGAAGCCGAAATTGTAGTACAACCGTAGCGTAGATGCGAAAAGAAGAAATACTCACCCCGCCCGTTTTCGGTTTTCCCCCTATGATCAATAACTGTGTAGATTTATTTATTTATTTCCAGCAATAGGGTGGATAGCCCTTTCAGCACAGCTGATTTTCAAAGGGGTCCACTTGACATACATATAACATTCATATAAAAAACAACAGCGATAAATACACATTTTAACTTGTACAACGTGGATATGAATTCATTGTAAAAAAAAAAGAGTAAAAAAAATGACTTACAGTCGACAAATTAGTAAATTCATCAAAATTATTTCAGTAGCAAATAAAAAAAGATATACACACAATGACTCATAGTCAACATCCTAATATCATTTATCAAAATAATGGCAGTAATAGAAATAGCCGGGCAAAACTGAACGATAGAAATAGAGAACTAAACTTAAAGGGGATGGCTAGTAACTGATCAGTGAGAATCAGTGGGAATGCTGGAGGATGATTGTTCCAATCCTTGTGGGATTCATTTAAGAGTACATTATATATCTATTGTTGTGTGAAAATTATTTGCTTCAGAATGGTCTCATATTCAAGAAATGCGCAGTTTAATGTCTCCAGGTTAGCGTGCCTGGTCAGTGACGGGGCATTATCTGCACATTACTTGAATATGAGACTGTTCTGAAGCAAATGATTTTCACACAACAATAGATACATAATGTACTCTTAAATGAATCCCACAAGGATTGGAACAATCATCCCCCAGCATTCCCACTGATTCCCACTGATCGGTTACTAGCCATCCCCTTTAACACAACTAAATACCTAATCAAATACTAATCAACGGCAACAAAAATGTATTTAAGTGTGTGTATATATATTATGAAGAAGGGGATTGGAACCGGTGACCAAATGATAAATAAAACAATACTTTATATAAAAAAGATATTAAGAATATGAATACAAATATATCAAATTACAACTTAAGAAATCTGGATCTCATTTTTCATCTTCTTACAAAAGCAATGTATATCTTTTGTGTTTCGGGTGACCAATGACAGTGAATTGAATAAACATGAACTTACTTATAAAAAACTTCTTTTCATAAAGTTTGTTTTAGGTTTTTAATATGTAAGTATATATATATGATGCAGATCTGACTTTGAGAGAATTCACTGCGGCTCTGAAAATGATGGCTAAAAATAAATCCCCCGGAAATGATGGTCTGACGGTAGAATTTTATATTAAATTTTGTGATAAACTTGGGGCTTTTTTCGTAGGAATTATGAATTACAGTTTTATGTCTGGTAAATTATGTTCGTCGCAACGACAAGGAATGATAACGTTGGTAGCTAAGAAAGGCAAAGATAAATTATCTATTGAGAATTACCGCCCGATTACTTTATAAAACGTTGATTACAAGATATGTTCGAAGGTGTTAGCGATGAGGTTAAAGAAGGTTTTACCTAATATCATTCATTCGGACCAGGTAGCCTTCATCAAAGATAGGTATATAGGTGAAGCGGTTCGCACCGTTTCAGAGACACTCTTTTATTCTAGATTGAAAAATATTTGTGGTTTTATTGTTAGCCTTGATTTTAAAAAAGCTTTTGATTCCCTCAATCATCAATATTTATTTGAAGTGTTAAATTTTTTCTTAATTTGGAGAACAATTTTGTAGATTTGTGCGTGTGTTTTATAATGATAATGAAAGTTGTGTTTTGAATAATAATAGGTCAACTGGGTATTTTAGGATTGGGAAGGGAGTTTGCCAAGGTGATCCTTTGTCACCTTATATGTTCATTTTAGCCATAGAGACACTTGCACTCCATATTAGATCTAGCAGAGAAATTATGGGAATAAAGTTAAGTGTACAGGAGGAAATAAAACTTTCTATATGTATTGTGATGATATCACAGTCTCTTTAACAAATGATCAATGTTTTCCTAATCTTGCAAAGATTTTAGATGATTTTGCTATCTGTTCGTCTTTATCAATTAATTATGATAAGACAAAAGTGATGCGAATTGGTCCATCTGTGTTTACCACTGCACCTAAGACGGACGTGCAACAATAACTTTAGGAATGTAGAATATGTATCTGCTCTCACTGTTTTAGGAATAGATATTTCGTATTCTTTTCACGACCGGAAGGCACAATTACAAAGAATTTTGATGAATATCAAATCACAACTGCATAGGTGGAGATTTAGAGATTTATCCCTTTACGGGAAAATTCAGATTGTTAAGACTTATGCTTTATCTCAATTGTTATATATCGCAAGTATAGTTTCAGTACCAGATTCTTTTATATATGACGTGAATAAAGTAATTTATGAATTTATTTGGAGAGGCCCAGATAGAATAAGGCGCAATGTTTTAGTAAAAGATTATGAGGAGGGAGGTTTGAAAATGTGCTGTTTAAAGTCAATGATGCAAGCTCAAAAAATAAAATGGGTGCAGAGGTTATTTGGGTCATGTTCAAAAGGGTGGAAATCCATTTGTTTGAATTTGTTAGCACCTGTAGGAGGAGAATTTCTGTTCTTTTGCAATTTTGATGTTTCAAAATTAAAGATTAATGTTTCACGGTGGTTTTTAGAGGTATTAAACGTGGTCACTTCTTCAGAACAGAGAATTAAGTATACCTAATCAAATAATCTGGAATTAAAATACATTTTGTTTCATGGGAAGTCTATGTTTAACCCGTTGAGGACGGTTTGATTTTGCTACAACACGCATTTCCCATAGACGCTTGCCCGAGTATACTCGGGACTCGTCCTCAACGGGTTAATACACACATGGTAGAGAAAGGTTTTTTGAAGGTAACTGATATGTTAGATGAATACGGCCGACCTCTGCGTTGGAAAGATTGTAAGGGTAAAGGTTTGAAGTTTACTCAGTATTTCACTCTTCTTGATTGCTTCAAGAAGATGCCAAGTGAATGGAAGCTTTTATTTTCTTCGTGAAGATTATCACCCCTTTATTAAACCCCATGAGTATTATTCCTTTAATTCGGATTAAGGGTATGGTTGGAATTACATAACGTAACAACAAAGCATTTATATAATATGTATCTGCATTTGAATAACCCTAGAAAATCTAGTGTTTTTGATCGTTTTGATTTTATGTATGACATTGGATTCGAAGATGTTAAATCTCTTTTCAAATTACCTGCCAGTCTAACAATTGATACAAAATTAAGAATAACTCAATATAAGATACTGAATAATTTGATCCCCGTTAATTCGTGGCTTGTTCGAACAGGGAGAAAAGATGACTCAAGATGTTCCTTTTGTAGAAGTGAACCGGAGACAATAATACATTTGTTGTTTGATTGCCGGAAGTCGTCAGTATTCTGGGAATCATTGTGAAAAGGGAAAAAAGGAAAATTGATTCCTTGCAATCGTTTTCATGTCAAAAGGTGTTATATGGTGTTATACACCCGAGGAACGATTTTGTTTTTTCATACAATTTTATAATATTATTAGGTAAACAATTTATTTTAAGTTGTAAGTATCAAAGTTTATGTCCTAAAAGACAACAATTTGTGAAATATGTAAAGAAATATAGATTGATTGAAGAAGAAATAGCTAAAAGCAAAAATAGATTTGATTTGCATGGGGCAAAATGGAGGAAAATAGAATAAATTATATCGTTATAGAAAGTCAAATGCCTTTCCCCCTTTCTTTTTCCTTTCCCTTGCTCTGATGGTCCTTTTTTCCTCACTGCGGTTTATATTCCTTTTTCTAATTCCCTCTTTCTCTCTCTTTCTCTCGTCATGGCGTTCACTGCAGTTTATGTTTGATGAAACAATTGCTCTGTCCTACATTATCATCCGAAAAATTGCAGCGTCAAATACCAGGCCGGGAGAAGGGACAGGAGACTTGGCATTTTCAGCCCAGGGCTGGGTGTATAAAGTTATCGTAGAAAGGAAGTTACGGAGATTGCATGAATGAGCTAGGTGAATAGTACCTTTGTCTTGGTTTTTCTGGTTTTGTTTTGCTTTTTAGATTGTAGTGTGGGTTTTTGCGCCTTTGGTTTGTTTTGTCTGGTCTTTGGTAATGTTTAGTGTTTCTGTTGAAGGCTATTTTTTCTTTTTTTTCTTTTCCCTCGTTTTCTGTGTATGCGATTCTAGAGTTATTGGTGTTAACGTGTGTTAGAGATTATAGTCTCAAAAAAAAAAAATCAGACGCCTGGTAATTTTACTTTCAATAACTGCTATCAAACGTTTGTTTTGTGATGTCAAAAATAAATATGTCATATGACTTATGAAAAAGCACGATGTTTTTTGATCTGATCAATAAAATCCAGAAGTACAAAAAAAAAATAACTGTGGAACTTATGAATTCAAAGTTGTGTCTTATGTGGATCGGTGGTTGGATAAGGGGAAATTATAAGTCAACTTCCAATACCGTCTTACCTAAGAAAATTTTTTTATGATCTCAACAAGACTCTCCTTCATCTTCACACAAGGACAATTAAATATGAAGGCCGCAAGGTTTATCGGGATAGTGATCATGAATATCTAATTGCCACCCCTCCCCCTAAAAAAAAAGAGGTGTGAATGTGCCGTGAGCAAAAGAAATAATCATATGAAACTAGACTTGAACTCGTCACTGAGACGAGTTAAGTGATACGCAGGAGCCGATTGATTATCGAACGCCTATTGTCGTCTTTGAAATTTGGGAATCTATCATCAAAGCAGTGTATTTATGCAACAACATGCTTTTGTCAGGTAAAGAAATGGAATCGGACCCTTTATACCAATTTTGAATATCTTTATTTTTCATGACCAGTACGTGGGCCACATGAGGACTAGACTCTTACCAAGGCCCCCTTTCTTAATGACGGCTACAGGACTCACACCTGTGAATATAATGGAATATCCCTGACAGCATCACAAAATCGAACCAAAGATACAAAAATAAATGAAGAAAAAATTGATTAAAAATCAGAAAAGGCAGTTTGGCAGAAACTGGATAGCTGCAGATGATGAGTATGAATTCCTCTGTATACAAACTGGTGAGCGAAGCGAGCCCAGCCGAGCTCTCCAACACAGCTGATCGAGCTCGCTTCGTTCGCCCCCACTTGCTCACCAGCATACAGCGAGAGAGCCTTGGCAAAAAGCTTTGTGGAGACTTGCCTTCGTCAGAAGGCGAGACATACGTAAGAAAACCGTAGAACAATGGACCATGGTGCTCTCAAGATATCAGTGAGCCTGCAATCATTTGATGCATATGTTGTAAATACCACAACACTGTGATTATAAAGGAGTAAGACGGAAACGATTCAATTTGGTGTCACGAGGTATATAAAAGGTCAAACGGCAATAAAAAAGAACCAAGAGTAATCTCCTCATAACTAAAAAAAAAAAACCACCCTGATGATTGACTTTGCACCAAACTTGCAGGGTGTGTTCATAATGAAGAGAGAAAAAAAATATTTGGGGGTTATGAAGTTAAATGTTAAAGGTCAATGGCCATTGGGTAAAAGGACACAAAATCAACTTAATCTTCCAATAGCTCAAGAATGGATTATCGGATTTCAACCAAACTTTCAGGGTGCGTTCATTATTAAGTCCGAAAGAAAGAATTTTGTAAGGTCAGAACTAAAAGGTCATAGGGGTCATGAGAAGGACATTAAATAAGTTTAATTTCCCAATTACTCTGGAACAGATGATCGAATTTTCACCAAACTTGCAGCGTGTGTGATCACAATGAAGTAGAAACGAAATATTACGATTCAGGGGTCATGGAATCACTGGTCAAAGGTCAAAGGGGTCTTGAAGGACATAAGATACAGAATTAAGCTCCAAAGTTCCAATTATGCTCCAAATGATTCAACACTGCATGAATAATCAGATTTTAATCTTAAGCCTACATGTTGCGTTCATAATGAAGTAAGAAAGAATCACATGAATCCAGGGGTTATGGGCTCAAAGGTTAAAGGCCATGGGGTCTTAAGGGAATAATCATGCTTGGCTGTAATATCATAAACAGTGAGTTGTGTACATTTCAGTATGGTAAGTTTTGTTTGCCTCTGAAATGTATTGTGTAGATGGTTGTGTTGAAGATACAGTCTGTCAAGTGGCGATATTCCAATCATGGCTGCTTATCGGAGGTCCGTTCTCCCCGAATGCTCCTTTAGTCTCGAGATATGTTTGATTCGTCGAGATCTATACGCACATGAAATAAGTGAACATTCAGTAAAAGCAGTTCAAGTTCACGTTTAAGTTTAAATTTATTTTCTTTTTTCGTAAATGTTCTTACTCATGATCACATGTATTTTGTTAATTTACGTTTTTGAAATTATTACAAATATGTTCTGTTAATGCATTGTATATATAATTTCCCTGTTTATTCAATGGAAATGAAAATAAAGTTGAATTGAATTGAATTGATTTGAATTGAGTTAAATTGCATGACATAACAAACATCACACTTTCTTTAGTGATAGAAATAATGTGAAAAATACAAAGTGGATTAAACAGAATAAACAAAATCATTGAAATCTTGTAGTAACGATCTCAGTTCCAGAGACACAAAGCAATTAAAAATGGAGAGAGAGAGAGAGAGAGAGAGAGAGAGAGAGAAAGTGTGTGCGTATGCGGGTAGAACGTGGACAGATGACTAAAATTATCATATACATGATTCATTAGCCGCAAGTTGATATATTATACGTAGTCGTCTATATTATGAAACTGGAGTCAACGATAATATTCAAGAAGCTGCATTTGAAGATGGCCCTGAAAAATATAGTGTCATGGTTTGATAATACATGTATACATGTCAAGGCCCTTTTGCTAAGTACAAATTATATTCAATTCATTGATTTATTGATTGATTGATTTTATTCTACTTTTTAATTTCTTTTTAATACATAAATCAAATACGAAGTCAATTGAACGAACTAATTGAGCACATTAATATGATTTGAATCTGACAGTTAGAACAGATAAATGATTTATTCAAAATACCCAACATTTTTTTCTTTTTTTGATTTTTTTTTTTACTTTTAATTGGTTGGTTTTCAGAGAAGAAGAAAAAAAGAAAATGTATATTTTTTCTTTCGAGAAACAAGTAATGGAATATGCCCAACTGTTTTGAGCAAACTATCATGTCTCCGTTTTGAGGGCATTTTGCGAGAATATATGTGTGTTAAAAAGAAAACTATTTAGTTTCTTTGGTTAAAAAAAAGAGTCACAACGTACGAATGGTATATTTTGTACGATGTTTGTGTATACTGCATTTTTGTCTTTGTGTAATGTAAGATTGACATTATTTTGTACAATGTTTGTGTATAATGCAGTTTATCTATGTATAATGTTTTGTTTTTGTTTTTGTGAACGTGCATTTTGTGATATAGAATTGAACGAAATTCGAATAAAGAATTAAAGAAAGTAAAAAACGGTATTGATATTTACATAGCTAGATAACTTTGAAGCAAATGCTATCAAAACATGACGGCAGATGTCTTAAGGACCATGTATTTAGCTTTGAAAATATTTTTACCCTAATTTACATAACCAAGATGTCCATAAAAAATATCATTTTGGGGTTATTTAGACCAATGTGTTGGTAATGCTCTACGCACCTACAAAAGCGGAATTCTTCTCCACATGCAAAACAAAGGAAATTACATTTGAGTGCGTGTGTGCGGAGGGGGGGGGGGCATGTTGGTGTGTTTATTGATGTTACATTAAAGATAATAAAAAGTTTTGGTACCTCAAAAGTGTCCTTGAATTTCCTTGTCTTAGTTTGTGTTTCAGGTTAAAGTACCTTTCATATAACTAACACTGTGAGACTTACTCGCCCCAAAGTGCTCTCATGTCTTAGTAATCATGCAATTAACTGCGATCAGCAGCCCCATACGCATAGCGACCAGCAGTCCCATACGCATAGCGTAATCGGGCTTCGCATTGTAGCATTCAGGATCATGACAGATTTAGTATCGCAGGGTAAATGTCAACTTAAAATCCCATAAATTCTTCAATTTGAAGACTTACCAATTAACTTGAAGTATTGAAAACAGGCTTCGGGCAACGTTTGGTTCTGCCTATAGTCCCTTTCTGTTCGAATTGATGACTGAATGTGACTCGGTCGACAGGACCTTAGGAGAGCTACATACAGTACACTGAATACTACAGCCAGTGCATGCGAACACATCACATGCACACAAATTTCAAATCCATGAACGGATAAGATGTTTGTGTGCGCATGCGCTGGCCATGGTATCCAGTGTATGTAGCTCTCCCAAGGTCCTCTCGACCGAGTCACATTCAGTCATCAATTCGAACAGAAAGGGACTATTGGCAGAACCAAACGTTGTTCGAAGCCTGTTTTCAATACTTCAACTTTTGGTAATTGGTAAGTCTTCAAATCGAAGAAATTTTTGGATTTTAAGTTGACATTTACCCGCGATACTAATTCTGTCATGATCCTGAATGCTACAATGCGAAGCCCCATTACGCTATGCGTATGGGGCTGCTGGTCGCAGTTACTAGCAGTAGCTATGCGTACAACTGGCTGCACGCTGCTGGTCGCAGTCAGTGGTTTCGTACAATATTTATCGACGCTGGACAGCGTCAGCTCTGGTACGAAACCATTATTGCATGATTACTAAGACATGAGGGCACTTTGGGGCGAGTAATTCTCACAGACAACGTACTTTAACCTGAAACACAAACCAAGACAAGGAAATTCAGGGAAGCTTTTGAGGTACCAAAACTTTTTATTATCTTTAAGTCAGGTCACTGTAAATTTAGTAAAAAAAAAACTTTAAGATTAATAAAATCAAACCATGACACGGTGTTTCGAGAGCCATTTTCTCATTCAAATTTAGACTTTAAAAATGTCAATTTGCATGGGAACAATTTGTTATTCTGAAGGTTCGTTATTCAGAAGGATCTTAATCCGAAATGAAATAAGGTTGGTATTTCGAAGGTTAGTTATTCCAAAGACAATAGGCGATACGTTCGTAAAGCGTATCCACTCAAAGTTAGTTTCAATATCATAGTATGCCCATAACGCACAGGCAAGAAGAGTGCGTTAGTGGAGATGCAGCGCACAACGTTACAGCCGTGGTCACACTGGCAAAAGATTGCGAAGTTTAAGATTGATATCTGTATAGATCTCGAAGTTTAGCCAGTGTGACCTAGACTTCTCGTAAAACTTCTCGCGAAACTCCCCGCGAAACTTACCACTCAAATTAGATATGTTTCCCGACCCCCGCCAATCTTCTCAATCTTTGGTTAATGTTTGGGCCATTCTCCTTAATCTTTGCGCAGTGTTTTTGTTATTTTTGCAACTATAACTTCGCGAAGATTGTGACGTAACCAGTCTTCTGTCTGCTTGCGGGCGGTGCCTCCAAAGCGCACGGTAAGTGTGACGTGCGTGTGTGTATAGTTACGTAACAATCACTACCTGTCAGACGGCGCGCTCTTTCTTCTTCCTCGCCTAGGATGGTGCACCAGTGACCCAAACTTCGAGAACTTTAAGATGAGAAGTTTAGCTGCCAGTCTGGATGGACGGTCTTATGCCAGTATGACCGCGGCTACTGTGAATACCCGACAGTGACTTGCATCTCCAAAACGTCACGAACTTAAACCTGTGCGTTATTTGTTTTATAGAATGGGTCGAATATTCAACGGCCTTTTTTAGTGTACTTTTATTGGGAAACATCAGTCAGCTAGATGTTGACCTTGCTCAAACATGCCAAAAGCCAAGATGTCCGCAGAAGTTCGTTCCAAAGACTCAACTCAGTATAAGGCTACGGTCACGACCCCCAAAGTCAGCCTGCTCGGCGATCGGTCGCCGAGTTTTTAGCCAATTTCGGTCGGACAACGACCAGTGATCGACCAGTGACCGACGAGGCACCACTGATTTTTAGGGCATCGGTCGGTCGCCGTTGAAGTTTTAACTCGGAGTTAAAATTTCAACGGTGACCGACCAGTTTTCACTCGCTGCCCAAAATACGCTCGGTGTCCGAGCGGCAACCGCTCAGGCACTGACCTAATCGAGCGGTCTTCGCCGAGCGATATAGGGAACAAAAATAATAGAGACAAAAATGACAAAAGCACAGAAGAAAACCAAGAGAATAGATCGAGCGGTTGGCGTCGAGCGATTTAGGAACTAAAAATATATAAAGATAAAGATTACGGAAGCACTGAAGGAGACCAGGGCAATTTTGGAAGAAGAAGGGGGTGGATAGAGGCAAGGTAACCCCACCAAAATTTCAGCATCTGAACATCTCGGCAACCAACATGAGGAACATGGAAGACATTGACAACTACTTTGGGGCAAAAGAGAGGAAAGCTAAAAGTTATTGTCGATTTTTAGACTTAGTAATATATGGTTTAGTTTATCTTATCATTTATCAAAGGCCTACTTAATGAAGAAGTTATGAATGACAAGAGATGGGGAAATGAAAATAATGAAATTGAATAGGAATAGAAAATACTGGTAAATATAGAAGAAAACAAAGATATTTTGGAAAATTCTAATCTATTCTCATCTTTGTTCCATCTTGGGTTTTCCTCCATTTTGTTTGATTTCCTAATTTGTAGTTATCTGTGGTTTCACATAAGTGAGGTTGGTAGTTGCAATTTAACTTTTAAATCTTTACCCTCAAGTTTTATCCTAATCAATTCATTTATTAATTGATTGATTATCACACCATAAATCACATAAAGGTACATAGATAAACCCAGGTAGATGGTGAGAAATTTCCGGTAGAGACCGGTCGGCAGCCGCCGGTACGTCTACGGGACACCGGTGGATGACCTATCGATCACCCGCGGTCGCTGAGCGATTTCGTAAAAATCGGCCGGTGGCCGGTGGGAGGTCGTCCAGTTGCCAATGGGGCATCGCTCGGTGACTGCCCAGTCTCCGCGCGGAGAACATCCCCACATTTCGCAATTTTTAACCCAAAATTGACCGGTGACCGACAGGATATCGACAGGGCACCGGTCGGGCATCGCTGAGATTTTATAGCCTGCTCGACATCTCCAAAAACTGCTAGGCGGTGGAAAAATTCAGCGGCGACCGAGCAGGCTACAAATCGGTCGGTCGCCACTCTGAGTTGTGACCGTGGCCTTGCGAGCTATACATGAACTAGAAGATGTTTACAGAAATCAGTGATTGAGAGCTATGCGCTTTACTATACGCGCTTGTCACAGCTGACTGGGAGCGCACTGCTGAAGTACTCGAGGTGATGCATTACCACATCAGTAAGCGTGTAGTTACGTTTTGCTGAGTTTTTTTTTTTTTTTTTTTCGTTGCACACTTTTTGCACGCAAGTTTATGTACAAGAAAATAGAGAGAGCACACGCGACTCATTTCAACGCTTCTGATTGGCTACATCCTTGAAACCATTTTTATAAAGGCTGCCAACTATAGACGACGTGCGTTGTGTGTGCCTAGCAAGATTTCGTCACCAGAGGAATGACCAATACGGTGGCTGGCGTTGTACTTGGTGCGTCGTCTGCGTGTCTGTGTTATCAGGAGTAAGTCAAAGTCCAGCGATTGACTCGGAGCTGCAGCACAGTTTCCCTTCGAAGTGGGAGTTTGAGAGGCCAGATCGTCCGGGTTCTTTGCGAGCGAGTCGCCGTGTGTCCTCCTTTCGCCGGCTTGTGTCTGTCTCGTTCAACCAAAGGGGTACGCTAGAGACAAACCATGGCTCACCTCTGCGTCTTGGTCGTTATCACCCTCTCCTTTATGAGCGTTACCTCAGCTCGAATAGGTAAGTTTGTTATTGCTTTGACATAAATTGAAAAAGGGGTCAAACGTCACGTTCACTCAATGTAGTTAGGACAGTCTTATGTATGGGGTCTTTTTATCTTATTTTATTTTATTTTATTTTTTGGGGGTGGGGGGGGGGGGGGGGTCTTGTGTCTTGGTTCTCTTTTCTTTCTCCTCTTTCCGCCTTTCTGGTCACTACAATAGCTATAATCGCCTTGTCCAGTGATGTAAAGCAGCTTTCATTGTTGAAAGGTTTTACGTTTCATTTGTCCTTTTTTTGGTCTTTGTTTGAATGAAATCTACTTCTTTCCGTGTCACTGAATGTGAAATGAATTAATTTCATTTGTGTGTGTGTGTGTGTGTGTGTGATTGATCACGGCAAAAGATTCAGTTTTAAATGAAAAAAAAAAAGAACATCCTTAGGGCAATCGTAAATATTGTGCACGTAGTATTATTCTTCGTGAACACACACACACACACACACAATATATCAAACATTTGCAATTTCGAATTTTAAAATTGTAAAACACTTCTAGAATTTTTTCATTCAGAGAAGGGATAGGAAGGCCATTCATTTTTATGTCTTTCTGACCATTTTTTGAATTGCATTTAATGCTATAAGCCATATTGCCCAGGGAGGTTGTTTTCACTGTTTTAGCGTTTGTCACTTTATAAGGAAAGGTGATGTGTTTCACTGTTTGGGTTTTTTGTGCTGTTGTGCTTTAATTCTTATTAGGACTAATATAGATGTTTGGTTCGTTATTTCAGCTGTGAGAAAGAGGTAATGAGAGTATTAATGACGATATATATACTGGCACTCATCCAGACTCGGTGCGACGCAACTTTACGTTTGTAATAAATACAAATGGTGTAAGCATTAGCTTGGCATGATTATGGCAGGTGGGTTCTTACCTTGAACTCGGAAAACCCCCAAGAGATGCTGGCAAAGTTGATGAAACGGAAATGCAACAATTGTAACCAATAAGTGATGCATTTAAAGAGCCAAAATTTCAGCTCAAAGTAACGACAATCAAGGTGGGTCCTATAGTATATAGCAATGGTCATATTGATTGCAATGACGAATTCGTGATAACCATCACCATTACCATGGTAAGTAAGATTTAATATAATTACTTACTTTGACAAATAAATAAAAAGACACATTGGAATACATTGAAAGGAAAAAATGTTTACAAGGCTTTGAAAACTAACAATGCTACCCATGTCCATCGTATTTATCTTAGCATCCTTTACTTTGATTGAAAATTGAAAATTGATTGAATATGACACATCGACCGTAATGTATTACTTTTGTTTTCCTATTTTCTTCATGTATACAATATCCAAGCTGGACATTCTGTATTATATTTTGTTATATACCATGTATTTTCCATCGAGAAATACGAAAATAAATTGAAATTGAAATTGAAATGTTACTTCATCAGTGTTACATTTTGCCACCACCATAATGAGCTCAACTGTCTTTTATTGCAAGAGCAGAGGCCTACATCCGATATCGGAGGATTATGCATTTGCCCTCTTTTTATCACTTCTGATAAAGGGCAAATTAATAATGTTTGCTTTTTGTCTGACTTATTGTTATTTCAATTGCTACTTTTGAATTACCTGGTACTTTGACTCCTCCACCTCTGGTAATAAACGCGCTATTCTGGTCTTTACAGACCATCAAAAACTCCTCCAACCACTCTCGGGGCACAATCGTGGAGTCAAATCGAGGGCAATAGGTTCAATAGTTGAGTTTACTCGACAGAATGATGGAATATACGACCGTGTTGAGGTCACTGACTTCCTGTGATGGCATCGATATAGCGGGAATGTTGTTAAGTTACAATTAAATTCTGGCAAAAAAAAAAAAGAAAATTAAAAAAGATTGTTTGGCAATGAGAATGCTCACAAATTTCCATGTGAAGATACATTCAACGATAGAACGTGCTGAGTGTTAACTCACGCTGCCCCTGCCTTTTAACAATACCAGTAAGTATGTATCCTTTCCTTGGGTAAACCTTTAGTATCGACTATCTCTGCTCAGTCGATTGATGCCTTGACAGCATAAGCTGGTGAACTTTAATTGATGATCATACCAGTCAAAATCTGCATTCATGAGCAGTAATGATTGAGTGCTAGGAATTCTAGATTGTCCAATGTTGAATCGGAGTCGAACGGTCGCGACTAACACCAAATAGAAATAGAAAAAAGATACTTTGCGATTTTAAACATTAGCGTCACTATTCACTCCTCCATCTTGCTATATACATCAATCAAGTTGGGCCCTTTTTAAAACAAACAATTATAAGAAGTTCATTTATGTGCATTGGTTTTTTGTTTAAAAAGGATGTGAATTAAGAATAGGGACGAAATGTAGCAAGTGTAACTTTTTTTAACAAGTCATTATTGTTTGGTTATTGCAACACTGCAAAAATATCATGCGAAGGATACAAGTCTTTCTTTTGGACTTCGTTATACAGAAAGGAAATTTGACGAATATTTAAGTAAAGGTCAAAGAAACACTGGTCCGGCGTTGACGTCATCAACTCATCGAAGCATCCGCTTGTCATATCTGCTCAAACGCTGTTAATTCCAAACAGATGGAATCTTAGTGTCACATTGTTCTTATTGCTATAGATGCATTTCGTTTGAAACTTACGAAATTCTGCTAGTTTGAAGTATTCTTTTGATTAACTTCTTTTACTTAAACTTACGGTTGATTATTATTATCATTATATATATAAACAAAATGGCCAATATGAAAATAATGACAGACCCAACTACAAGATTAAGTCTTGTCTTTCTTCGAAGATGTAAAGACAAACTGAAATCGTATAATGAACCTTTATTTTTTTTTTCAAACTACCCCCTGTATAAAGGCATTATCTACTCGCCTTCAATTCAGAGGTTATGGTTTAGAACTTGCAAGGAATAGTTGAAATAAGATGTCATGGCATGATGATCTTCATGACACAGTATCCTATATCGCACCATATTAGTGGGAGGAGATTCTGATTTTTCAATCATCGCTGACATTGCATGCCTCTGTACAATGCGGGCCATTTTTTCCTCCAGCACAGCGAGTTTGATATGAAATCATGGCCACATTTCGGCGTACTTCTTTCGATGTCAGTGCTCCATTTTATTGTCATTTTTAATGAAATGGGAAGGGCTACTCGCCATCTAATCAACGGCAACAAATTGCGTTCCAATCTGCTAATTTCAACCAGAGATGGCCCTTGTTTGAATGGTCGGGATTCTTCAATTAAATTCTACATTTATATCAATTATACGGACCGCTGCCTCTGTTTGTTTCAGTGACCGATGGTTATTATTCAACAATATATCATACTCATATATGATATAATGAAATATACATAATATTTGGATGTGGGAGTGCGTGTGGGTATCTAACCTTTCCCCATTTCCTTCCACAGTTAATCAAATCGCCTAACAGTTAAAAACTTGATTGTGACCAAAAGTTCTAATTGAACGAGTAAACCGTTTTTCTGAAATGTCATTTGTGCAGTATTATATCTCCTCAATTACGACAAATTTGGAATATTTATAAATCTTTCGAGTGTACATTACTGTGTGGTGGAATACTTGTACGCGTTCAGCAAATCCATCCATTGCCATTGTATATTCTTATGTGGTAGCTCTGTACATCTCCATTGCAATTACATTGTTCTTACTTGCTTGTCAAGCAGTGTCAAGTTAAATAAACCAAATAGAACCAAAGCTGGAAAACACTACAGTATCTGGTGCACATGTTTAGCTAAAGAGATTTAACAATACGTTGTATAATTTCATCACTTTAAGTGCTTGTCAAGTATTACAGTAAACGAGCCTCAGAACTAGAGGCAGAATTCAGTATTTGGTGCATTATTGTTTATCCAAATGGAGGTACTATCACGCTCTGACTTTATCTAGTCCTAAAGTCTCCTTCTTCTTACTATGTTACCAAAGATCCTCAGAGATTATACTTCATAACTATTGACAGGTGTAGGTCCCGACATCTTTTACCATGAGCGTGTGATGGGAGGACATACTTCTTCCACCGGTATAAGGAGCTTTAGCATTTATAAGCTGTAAATCGTTCAATCTGGTGCATCTGGCCCCCACGTAAATGCTTTCATTGACAGTATGAATATCATAAAATACATTCCAGATATAAAAACACAAACTAAAACAATTATGTAAACGCCATTTCGAAGTGGCCATAGTACATGTTGCGTACTTCACACAAAACAAATATCTTTTATGAGGCCACTCAAAAAATGGACACTTTCGGCTACTTTACAACAGTGTACACACACTTGAAATCTATTTCTGTGACGAATAACAGTAAAGTGCGGAAGTAGCTGCGGGGAGGTGCACGCATCCCTTTTTTCAGATCTATAGTCAAATTATGGTACGGTTTCACGGGACAAGGCAACGAAAGCATGATTTCACAGCATCATATAAATCTTTTCAACCGAGGCTCCTGGAATATGCTGCATGTTATTGGGGAGTTATTGTTGTTCATTATTCACGGTCATTGAAAGGCTGTGGTATCTCTCAACCGAACAAAATTTACCTTGTGAAAACAGTAAACAGCAGTTAAGTCGTAGGAGGCACTCCTGGCTGACATTTACCGTAGACTTAACGTTTTGACGTTACACTGACGAAATATGAACAAAGGTTTTCATTCTTCTATTCTTCTTTCGTTCCTTCTCCCTGTCTCCCTCTTTGTATCTCGCAATCCATAATATGCAGGACGTGTACATGAAAAATATAAATGGTTCTTTTTCCGTATCTCCACTCATACGTGTCTTTGCAAGTGAAAGTCAAGTTTCAAACCAAGCCTATTGTGAGGTTATCAGTATTATTAGGCAATCCTTGAAAAAAAAAGACTTCTCTCCTTTTTATGTGCCAAAGGAACTGTAGTACATTGTTATGAATTCTTTGCGCATCTATGCGTCGTAGAATATGTGGGCACCATACGCAATTATTGTATATTATATAAAAAAGATCAGTATTCTAGGCACAGATGAATTATTATGTTCATGTGTCCTCTAAAATTCCTATCGTCATAATATGTATACAAAGACACACACGCATATACATGTACATATATATATATATACATAATATATTATATCATATTATATTAAAGAAAGGAGTAATTGATGAAGAACAGGTGCACAGTTCCTTGTATAGAATAGTATTACAATTATGCCGGCAACCAATGAAATATGACCTACAGACATGGGTAAAATGAAGGAAGGGGTGGTGGGGGACAGCTCTGACTATCACGCAGAGGGGCGTTCACCCCAGTGGTGGTCATAGTCGGATACAGAATACGACAGAGCGTTGCAAACAGGTGCTGAGAGCTGCCGAACGTGCTGGGAGAACCAGCTGACCTTGGCGGGAAAATGGAATGAGCAGACATGAAACCAAAGACAAGTTCATCTGGTGATTTGTCTCTTGGGCTGAGTGGGTTTCGTTGGACCGGGGAATATCAGTCCTCCGTGGATGAACAAACCGCCTGCACATTGTTTCACACTAGACAGAAGACAGGGTCTGGAATGACACGGCTCGGGGGTCGTGACAATGATGATTATTGCAGACTTGTTTAAATTATCAGAAGACCATATTTGTGTGCCCTGTTCACACCGCAGTTCCGATTCCAAAGCACATCCTTCTGAGCAGCAAGTCCGTGGTAGTGGACTGGAATAAGAACGGGGCGAGACCGTTTCTTTCGCCATGGCAACCCATCACGCGTATCGAGTCAGCATTTATGCCAAGGCCGGAGCGGTTGTGACCGCACCTCAGCCGCACCAGGGAGGTGAGCCTCCCTGGCCGTACTCAGAGGATGGGTCAGAGCTGGAGCAGATAGATCGTCTGAATTACCCCTGCTAACTGTCTTCAGACAGCGTGCGGGGTATAGTAGAACACCGTTTTAAACACATTTTGACGCTGTAAGTTGAGATAGTAAAGTATGGAGCTAAAGCGTTTTAATTGCATTGTAAAAGCACGATACTTGAACATGATCCTGGAGTCATCACACGTGCCCAATACCCACTCGTCATATTGCCCATGCACGAGCTCGACATTGAAAAAAGGTCCATGAGTCATACAGCCCACGAGTCATACAGCCCATGAGCTCGACACTAAGCAAATAAGGCCCATGAGTTGGACCAGTGGGCGAGTCTCGCTGGTTCGACAGCTAGTAGGCAAACAATGCCTACGATTTCGACACTGGCCAAAAACCAAACAGACAGACAAAAACAAAGCGAAACAACAACAACAACAACAACAAAACCCGACACTGGGTGCATTGAACCCCTTGATGTAATGTCGGTCTGACCAAGGAGGTACCAAAGTCGCACCTCCTTGGTCTGACTCGTGTGTATTCATGCGTCTTATTTGCCTAATGTCGAGCTCGTTGGCTGGGTTAACTCGTGGGATGTGTGACTCGTGGGTCTCCGGCGCATAGAGTGTAACCGTGCGCTCAAGGCGAAGTCACGCAATAAGCAATGACTTTGCATGACAGCTTCCAGCCTTCAAAGTAATGATCGTTGTTGACATTTTCTTGACATTCGCTGCCCTCAGTCAGAGAGGATGTTATAAAAATGACAAACGTCAAAGACAAAGACGAGGAACAGTTAAACGTTGGTTTACGATCCCGTAGGTCTGAAGTACAGAAATACAGGAGACGGTACTCCATACAATGAAGGGAATATTCGAGGATAAACCAAACACAAAGGTTTTAAACAGGTTTGCTC
The DNA here is from genome assembly GCF_040938485.1 of Diadema antillarum. Lineage (NCBI taxonomy): Eukaryota > Metazoa > Echinodermata > Echinoidea > Diadematoida > Diadematidae > Diadema > Diadema antillarum. Next base: position 97,006 of record NW_027272345.1, on the reverse strand, counting down.
CCGGATGTTTCTACCCATGGCTCAGATGCAGTATGGCCATTTTAGTTTAACCTCATACGATTAGATAACCTACTAGATTCCACATGAGTCGAACAAATTGATTCATGATTGGTCTTCGGATATCCAGTGTTTGGGGGTTGCTAGACTGTAAAGCTAATTCATAAAATGTTTTGTTTTTTCAGTCGGTGAGTAAAACCACTGATGATTTTCTTTTTTACCTTTACGGTAATACACCACCTGTAATTTTATTTTCCTTTTCATGTCCCTCCTCCTTCTAAAATCTCTTTTCTTTTGCTCCATTACATATTTTCTAAAATGCCTTGAAGAAAAGGTTATTGTGACATGAGTGTCGTATATCGAATGTTTATAAGTTGGGCGGTTCCTTCCAAATACTCATACATTTTGAGGGCCTTGATAAAGCCAATCTAGCTTAGACACACCCTTGTGTTCGCATTAGAGGGCAGCGAACTTTTTATCAAGAACATTATAGTGAAAATCATGACCATTTTCTTCTTTTTCTTGGGTTCTCCTCGGAGACATCGCTCAAGATACATAACATTACAGAAACATGACGTTATGGTATGATTTATAAACAAAGATTATCTGTTATAAGTTAATATGTCACCAATATGCTTAACAAAAGACACTGCAGGGAAACGTGCAAGTTATGTTCCGTCTAGGGGAAGGTGCATTCCAGTGTCTGTTTTTAATCATTTGATAGCAATGATTGACAGATAATCATCTCCGACAGACTCTTGGTTTGGAAGGCTTTTTATGAGTGTATTTGATTTGATTTGATTTGATTTTACTGTTCCACATCTCAAACACAAATAACATGATACAATCGATTGAACATAAGACTGGGCATAGCGTCGTAATCACAAAGAATACAAGAGAAGACAATACGTTTTACAAACATGAAATGTGGGGGACCTAGTAAAAAGCAGAGCTTGTAATGTATAGGACCCTAGATGAAAATGTTGGTCTTGGTACAAACAAACAACCTAGTTACGAAAACTATGAAAGGGAGGAAAGGGACGTAAAGGAAAAGAGAGCAAAAAGAGAGAGAAACAAATAAGATTCATAAGAACATAACGAAATAGCCACCTTTAATACGCTTGCAAGATTCCTCGTCTTCACGAGGAAATCTTTTAGTTTACGTTTTAAAACAATTTAGTGACAACGATTCAGTGATGTTAGAGTCAAGGCCATTCCAGAATTCCGGACCTGTGTGTACTATTGTTTTAAGCGCAAATGCAGTTCTTCCGGGGAAAAGTGGAATAAGTTTTCCTGTCTTGTAGGGTAGGAATGTATAACTTTATTTTCTAAAAACATGGTAGTAAAAGCATAAGTAGTCTGAAGAAAAATGGTAGAATATTATAGCATGAAATATATAGCACATAATTATGAACATATTCGTTTGGCCACGTAAGTGATGATCAGGGCATTACGAATCAATGCAAGTCAATATGCGTTTGCATTGCGTAATCCTTTCAGCACGGAGCGACCAGGTTTGGTGTGGTTTGGTTTATTTCTGAACGTGTTTGCCAAGCACGTTTTCCTTTGAAAAAATAAGACCCCCCCAAAAAACAAAACAAAACAAAACAAAACAAAACAAAACAAAACAAAACAAAACAAAAAACCCAAACAAACAAACAAACAAACAAACAATCAAAACAAAACAACAACTCAACGCCAACGCCAACAACAACAACAACAACAACAACACAATCGAATAAAATGAAACAAAACAACAAGGAAGAAAAGTGACTTGGTGCTGTAAAGAAGAAGAAAAAGCAAACAAACAGCACCATTGACTACTGGTAAATTATAGAAGTGTAAATGTGTGCAAGTGACAGGTTTGTATGATTAAGCAGGTTTGTATATGATTGTAGTCAAATTTTGGCATGCCAAGCGTTTGTACAAATTCAATATATGCCTTTGCTGCTCGGAAGAATTTTCGTGCCCATGGATCCGTTTGGCCAATGACAGTATGAAAAAAAATATTGCTTGTTGTTAATTCATGCACCAGAGGTTGGCGCATGAAAGACAACGAAACATCCCCCGCCCTCCAAGTTCAAGAAATACAGAAGTAACAGAGACAGACTCGTACAGATACAGACGGTAATCTATGATGATCACGGATCGCCTAGTATTAGAAACAAAAGTAAATAATACATTTCAGGATGGACTTTCAGCGGGGGAAAGTCTTTTCTTGGGCTGATGCGTTTGCTTCCATAGTCGACTGGATGAGAGGCTGTTTGAGTACGTGACCTCAAGAGGCGCATAAACGCTGAGCAAATAGTCTTTAAGAGGCAGAATACAATAGGCTCATGATCTCATAATGATCATAAAAAGGTTTCTCAAGAGGCAGCCATGCGTTTGTGGGAACGTCGGGCTTGATCAAACAGATGACATTCTTCGTGTACAAGACGTGATGATAACAAGACACAGGTGGTATAATTACCAAGGTCATAATACCCGATTCTCTTGTCAGCATGCATGTTCTCTCGAGCGTGGGGTGGTAGCAACTATTAATGACGTGCATAATGTATATAGAAACACGATGTATAATATATATTTATATATTCATATGTTTACATTCACTTATGTACTGTAGTACGTTTGCATGTCTAATCTTTTCCAAAAATATTTACTTTTCTTGTTCATTATATTTACACTCGTGCATATATATATATATATATATATATATATATATATATATATATATTCGCTCTTTCTTAATGTTATTATACACAAGCAGTACGTGCTGTATTTTATCTCTTTTTGCTTACACTGTGTGGTTGTAAACGGAACCTGTCGTTCATACATGATGGCATTATGCAGTTTGGGATGCTCAGTGAATCGGTAATGAATACAAATTTAGAAAACACCAATGTCATTGACATTCATTGCCCTCAGTCAGAGAGCATGTTATAAAAATGACACACATCAAAGACAAAGACGTGGAACAGTTAGAACATTGCCCTTTTCACAATGTCATATTCTGCTTGCTTGCCAAATCATGCGAGTAGTTTTCCTCTGCACATTTCTATGCATGATTTATATTATCACTGCGAGTTCATGAGGTCGCATTGTCAAGGTTCCGTTGGAATAGTTTTCTCCACTTTAGGGAGTTTGTGCGTGATTGAAGCATGATGCACCGCCATACCCGTCATACCCCGGGTTACCGCATTGTATGGCGCCAACTCGTGTTTCGTAAGAATTACACACTGCCAAATGCCATCATCATTTTCCAGATGCCAACTTCAGCCGTGTTACGATCTTTTTTTACCGTAAATTAATTACGATTATGATAACAATAATGATACTTTGTTCTAAGTTTTTCATATATCGGGATCAAGTTAATAAGATCTTTTATCTTTTTTAAAGTTAGAAATTAGATTCATGTGTCAATTTTATGTAGACCCTATATCTTGATATTTTTACATGATTATTACTTTTTTGTTTGTACATGCGGTTAATTCCACATTATTTATTTTATATTGTACTCAAAGTTTTTAGTGTGTAATTCAGTGTAATTTTTAATTTTTGCAGCAATTCAGCCTGTTAATTGGCTGCTACGTTTTACTGTATAATGATGCTTTCTTCAATAAACCACTTCAATAAAAAAAATATCGTAATTATGAACAGTTATGCAGAACGAGATAATTGCAATCCACTGACACGTATTAATGATTATGTATGTTACGTCTTCCGTAGACTGGTAATGCATAGTGCAGTGCAGCTGTCTATACATACCACATTGAAATCACTGGTGTAGTGTGTGTGGTGAGCGCTGATGTATGATGCGGCTGCACTGCTGATGTCATTGTTACAGCAAAAAATAAAAAATAAAATAAAAAAATGATAATGAATAAATCCATAAGGCACTAGAAAATACTTTCACCCATTTTTTTTTTTTTTTAACCAAGGGTAGTGGGCTGAAAAAGAACGATTATAACCATGCAACAAAATGGCAGATTTCTGTTTGGCATCCTAGGGTACCAAAGACAGCATCAAATGGCAATTTTGACAGTATTTTGTTGTCTATATTGTGACATCCTTCTGTCTAGTTAACCTCATCGCACTCATTCTCTTTTGCTTTTTCCCAGCGATCGGTAACTGGTCCTACGACGGGGTGAATGGAACAAGTGAGTACATACACACTGAAGAAATACGGGTTCAAATTTGAACCCCAATTTTGTCCCTATACAACCAACCTTATGGGTGCAACTTATACAACCAACCGTATGGGTGCAACTTTGCACCGCAATAAGCAATTTGCACCCTCAGAGGTGCAATACGTTGAATTTTGAACCGGCAGTGGTGCGAATTTGCACCCTCCGTTTTGTGCTAATCAAGGGTGCAAACATGCACCATAAATATTGATACATTGTGACTTAAACATTTGGACCACGAGTACCAAGGTTTTACTCGTAAGATCAAACTTACACTCTAATGGATATGTCCGCATCTTTGTAGGTACGAATGTAAATATCAAGAGATTTAATTTTCTACTTGAATAATAAAAGGTACAAATGTGCACCCCAGGGTGCTGGTATAGGGACAAATAGGGTGCAAATTTGAACCTTTATTTTTTTAGTGTGTAAAGGGAGGATTCTTAAAGGGATGGTATAGTTTTGGTTCAGGTGGGGATTCAGATCTTGATATTTGCGAGATATTTATAGACACCACTTATGAAATATTAAAGATCATACAATAATTCGAAAATGAATTCAAAAATGTATTTGATGAAAATTGATTTTGAATAGGCTGAGATATCCAAAACCAAAGAGGTTCTAATAAAAGATGGGACCCAACTTTTATTAGGACCCTTTTTTTAGTTTTTTTTTTTGAAAGTTCAAATCTATATCCCCACGTATAACCAAAACTATGCGTCCGTTTAACCATTGTTATTTATATTACTTCCGTCATCACTATTATCATCATTTCATATCATTATTATCAATATCACTACTGCCACTACTACTACTACTACTGTACTATCTTAATTATTATTGTAGTCGGAGTAGTAGTTGCAGTAGTAGCGAAAACGGTGTCTTTATCAATTACAGCGTCTTTCTTATTTCAAGCAAAATTAGCTTTTCTGAATCACCACCAAGAAAAAAAAAATCTAACATCCCAATAAGAGGAGGTTCATTGCTGGTTCAGGGACTTTCATGTGCAGTCGAGTTTTGGAAGTGATTATCACGATTATGGCTGCTATAAACAAAATATGATCAAGGTTTGCATTCAAAGGTCACGAAGTATAATACATGACTTGTGACGTCACTGATGCATGGCTTGTTAGTCTCTGAGCTCTAATTCAGGGTTCACACTCCCCCCGTCTTTAAGAGCAAAGATACTCACACCATAAAGGAAATAATCAAATTTGGCTCTAATCGTATAAACTCCTTGTCATTCTTGTGGATATCTTGTGTGTATGTGTGTTTGTGTGTTGAGGTATTTCGTGTGTGTGTGTGGGGGGGGAGGGGGCAATTAGTTTTGTGAGTAATTGTAGTTAAACAAGGGTAGGTTTGATGTGTGTAGAGAAGTGTGTGATGGGGCGGGTGGGGTAGTTGCAGTCAGGTAGTATAGTAGGGTAATGGTTTTGTTAGTTAACTGGTTAAGATGGTTAATTAGGAATACGGTTTGTTTTGAGAGTATGACAATGTGATTATTCTACTTTGTATAACAAAATCAGATGGGGGAATATCGGGTGATAGGTTAAAAAATTATAGTGACTTTCGTTAATAGTTTATGGCAGGTTACAGTGAAATGCTGTATTCTCAAGTAAGCGGTGTGTGTCATGAAACAGAACGTATTGATTGATTTAGTAGGATTGATCAATTAATGTAGCTTTTTCTCAGATTTATGCAGAATGCCATATCACGTTTGTATACGTGGTATTGTTTGCAAAAGAAAAAGGTTGTATTACATGTTAAAAATACAATTCAGCAGCCCAAGTGTTAGTGTTATGAAGCAGATATTGATTAGTTTGATCAGGCTGATCAAGAGAGCTGTTTCTGAGATTTATATGCAGAGTTTTACATTGTTTTATATCATTTTGGTATACATGGTTTGATTTGCAACAAAAATAAACAAATATTGGATTGTATGTTTAAAAAAATGTGATTCAGCAGCACAACTGAGAAGAACAGCTGCCTTTAATTGCTCGAATTAATTTCGTTTTGAAAGAGAACCTGATATCATATGAAATTCAAGTAGAGAATATCATTTTTTTCTAAAATCTTGCGTCATCATATAACAGCCAAAGGAGCTTCTTAGGCTCCGGCAGCAACGTCGTGAACGGCTGCAAAATCTTTGGCAAGCAAAACATAGGCCAGTGATCTTGCGAAAGTTCATTTTGTAATAAAGATTTGCACATTTAGTCTTCTGGGTAGTGTGGTCCGGGTGTCATCGTGTGAATAGCCTTTTGCAACGGCAGCTCGCACGCACACAGCGGTCGGAAAGGAGCGAGCTCGCTACGCTTGCAGCTCGCCGCTCGCCGCCTGTGTGTGCGAGTGCACTGCTCCCTGTGTGCGTGTCCCCATATGTAGCGAGCTGCCTTTGCAGATGGCTATTGTGTGACCTTCCGTGGGCACCGGTTTTTCGCTTCGGCAGTTGATTGGCTTTTTACCAAGTTTGGGCCAAGTTCGTGCGATATTGAAAATTTGATATTCGTATCGCCGCCTTGTGTCAAAGTCGGGACAGTGTGAGGCCACCGCTGAAGGAGACAACATTTTAAGAGGAAATTTAAGTAGGAGAAGGTTAAACGAGGTCATGGATTCTGGTCATGAGAAAAGTCATTTGACAAATCCACTGAGCCGTGGGCGTGAATAATAGAGATCTTAATTCGGCTTCCCTATCCACATCATGAATAATTACAGTTTCCCATTCACACTCGTCGATATATATGGATGAGCCTTAAATGAGGGATGATAAAACAACATCATACCTTATGACAGGAGGAGTGGGGGATGGTATCAATAAGCCACTTTTTTTCCCCTCGCATTAATGACCCTGCGTACGTACGGCCTTGAAAATAACTTGACATTTATGTTCACGAAGGAAGACATTGTATGACAAGAGAATTATGCCCGCGGAGAGGTGAAGAAGAAGAAGAGGTTACAGATCCTTATTCGAAAGGTTAATTCGAAGGTCCGTTAATCCGAAAATGGAAAGGAAAAAGTTTTTACTTCTGGAAATGATATAAGGTTCATTAATCCGAAAATGAAGGAAAAAGGTCGTTATTCCGAAGGTTAGCAGATCCGGACAGGGCCGACTGTGGGGGCCCACTTCCGGGTTTCATGAGCTAACAAGCAAAAAAAAAAAAAAAAAAAAAAAAACTCAGCTCATTCTCTCCCCTCCCATTGTAGTGCCTCTTACGTACTTCTGGGTTGAAAAAAGTGTGGGGGCCCAAAGTGATGACACCTTATGTATTCCTTTGTATGGTGCACAAAAAGTGTGGGGGCCCGAGCCCCCACGGCCCCCACGGCTGCGCCGCCCCTGCCGGAATTGGTTCGTTGTACCGAAGGCTCTTTAGGACGCACCTACTTTCCATTTTCGGATTAACGAACCTTAAGAATTATCGAACATCTGCCTTGGGAGGCCGCCTGATGTGGATTATAGTAGGTAAGGTTCTTTGTCCTGTCTTGGGATATTATAGATGCGAATCACATTTGGCGCTTAAACCCCTTTGCCAAAAATGCTCTACAAAGTAGGCACCTGTCAGACGTCCCAAACGACCCACGTATGCTAATTTATACCTTTCCCTGTATTGGAGAAAATGATGACGCCACACTGTATAAATAGCAGGAGTAGATATGCTGGGTAGACAAGACATAATCACTGCATTTAATGGTGTAAACCACTGACCTGAATTTTACATCAGACTTATTTCGTCATTGACAAGTGGTTCTCGAAGCGACAGGTATTAATTGGAGACTATCGAACATGATTTCTTTTATTTGATTCAATTATTATACATGTACTTTACTTCCATCAAACCAAAAGTATTACATAAAACAAACATACATTGGTCAATTTATATTGTTTCACAGTTTGAAAGAAGCACGAGTCATAGAGTATTATACAAAATATATGTACGAATAATGAGAAAGAAAAAGAAATGAAAACCTTGAAATGGTGACAAAAAGTAAATACAGTTGACTCCCGTTATAACGAAGTTTTCAGGACCGGCAGCTTTCTTTCGTTATATCAAAATTTCGTTTAAACCGAACACATAGACAAATAAAAAACATAATTTATTATGTTGTGGCCTGAATTTTTACTTCGTTGTTACCGCAATTCTAAATTTTGTTATAACCGTGTTTACTATAATGGGAGTGCACTGTATATCGACGGATTTAGAAAGGTTCCCTAAATCTTTTGACGTGCCCTTATTTCTCAGGAGAGGAGTTCTGGCCAGACATTTATAACTCTCAATGCGGAGGCAACGCGCAGTCGCCCATTGACATCGACCCCGATTCCGCCACGCCCACCGAACTCGCTCCCTTCGACTTCACCTCCTATGACATCATAAAGACCGGGACCCTTGAGAACAATGGACACGCACGTTAGTATATAATTTAGATGTGATGACGAAATATTTTTATTCATTGTATCGCTGATACGTTTTGTTACGCATTGTAAAGGCAATGAAGACAAAACGACTTTAAGAACGTATATTTAGGTACATATAAGGCACCAACAATGTGTATACATGTACAATGTATAATGTTTATTTGAATGTTCATGTATACCGATAATGCAGGAACCATTAAAGCAAATCAAATCAAATCAAATCAAAATACTGCATTGATATGAATTTCGAATAGAAACAATACAAGGATTAACTTGGAAGAATATTTACAACTACTGTTCAGAAATGAGAGTTATTGTATTTTAACGATACGATCTGCTCAGACACTAGGCATAGTCAAACTACTTTTTACCATGATGACCATGCGTCGACCTAATGAATAGCCTTTGTTCTTTGTCAAATATACAGAAAAGACGTGTGACTGCGCAACTTTCAGAATTTTGCGAGATATTGTTTAAATTAGAGGGCAACAATATTTGATATTTGAAAGAGAGGGGAATATCTGCGGTTATGGCTTTTTCATGTTTCTTTTATGACCCCGATGACGTGCACGCAGTCGAGGTCGATCTAAGTCGTGACCCAGACGAGGGGTCGTATGACGTCACTGGAGGGGGACTGGAAGGGACTTACCGGGTCTACCAGTTTCACTTCCACTTCGGTTCGGATAACCAGAAGGGATCCGAACACGCCGTGAACGGAACTCACTATCCGGTCGAGGTTTGTTATTCCCAACTTGTTTCTCACGGCGCATTATAGTCTCTTAATTTGATGACGAGGTGCAGTCTTGCCTTTTTTCTTTCTTTTTATGCCTCCGCCACGAAGTGGTGCCGGAGGCATTATGTTTTCGGGTTGTCCGTCCGTCCGTCCGTCCGTCCGTCCTTCCGTCCGTCCGTAATGAATTTTGTGGACAGGGTAACTATCAAAACCTTTTGAGGTATCCTAATGAAACTTGGCATGTATGTGTATCAGGGGGTTAAGTTGTGCCTATCAACTTTTGGGTGCACATGCTCAAGGTCAAAGGTCAAAAGGTCAAGGTCAAATGCGTAAAATTTCACTATTTCCTCCATATCTATGCAATACCTGAAGATATTTTCTTGAAACTTAGTGTATACATGTATTACCCAATTAAGATTCTCTGGTGAAAGTTTGGGTCATGAGGTCAAAAGGTCAAAGGTCAAAAGGTCAAGTAAAATGTTAAAATTTAACTTTTTTCTCTGTATCTTGGAAATTGTTCAAGGTATCTTTATGGAACAAAGTATGTATGCATGTACTGACTGGCAGTGGTTGTCTGGGGAATTTGGGGTTCATGTGGTCAAAGGTCAGGGGTCAAAGGTCAAGGGCAATACTTCAAAATGTTACTATTTTCCTTATATTTATGCAATGCCAGCAGGATTATTTTTTTAAAACTTGATGTATGCATGTATAACCCACTAGAGATTCTTTGGGATTTTTTTTTTTTGCCAAGAAGGTCAAAGGTCAAAAGGTCAAAGATCAAGTGAAAGTGCTGAACTTCTTTCTCCATATCTCGGAAGTGGCTCAAGTTATCTTTAAACTTAGTACATATTTATGTATGTTCTGCCTGACATTGATTCTCTTATGAATCAAAGGCCAGATGAAAATGATAACAATTTACTGTTCAATACAGAAATTGCACTTTTTCTTTATACCTTGACAATTACTCAAGTGCGTAAACTTATGAAAGGGTCAAAGTCGAAGTTAAAGTTCTTAAATCCCCAAATACATGCTCTCCTATTCATCCAATTAAACATAGGTCAAGGAAGGTGAACATTTGATACATTTGTGACAAGCATGTCATTTTAATATTTTGCCAATTTTGTGAAAATGTAATCACACATTGTCCACATGTACTGTAGACCTATTAGGAGAATCATGCATTATGGCGGAGGCATACCAGTCGCCATAGCGACATTTCTAGTTTTTTTCTGCGAAAGTTTGATCTGATCCAACCAATGCGGTTTTTATTATGCAATGAAAGTTTGGAAATCTCAGCCACCACCCTTTATCCAAACACGCATGAGACGTGTAGAAACAAAAACTGAAACATGTCATATAAGTAGTATTTAAAGTGCTTGCCTAAACATTTAAAGAAATCCAATATTTACGGCTATTAACCCTATAAAGCCCAAGGGGGGGGGGGGGCACATTGTGCCCCCTACCAGATTTTCGTTTGCCACTCCTTCGCCCTTTATCCGATTTCAACCAAATTTGGTGACTTTTCCTAAAATCTTATTGCAAACATTTTGATATATAATTTAGCTATATTTGATATTGCTGGTTGCCATGGCAACCATAAACTGACAACCATGTCAGTCAGATTTTGCATCTTTTTTCTGTTCCAATTTCATTCAACAGCATTACAGTGTATGAAATGGGTGTTTCTTGGCTGAAATTTGTTGAAGGAGCAAAATTCGAAGTAATTATGGTCCTGGAAAGTTTTTCTTATTTTTCCTTTGTTTTTATGTGACAAAGGCATAAAACAATAGATATAATAGAGATAATTGAAAACAATAATATTTTCTAGAGATTGCCCTTATATTTTGAGTTATTTTGATTCCTTCACCCAAGTTATGCCTCTAATATCATTAGTTTATCATATTATCAATTTGCAATCTCAAAATTCCAGTATTATGCAAATATGAAATGTCATAACTACATGTACCCATCCCAAACATTTCGTCTCAGGTCTCATAATGTATCACTATGGTGATATGAATAGCGCCCCCATGTGGTGACCTTGAGAAATTTCAACCATAACAAATAATAAAATTCCATTTGCTTATCGTTTGTGGCAAATATGAAAATGATTGGTCTATAATAAGACATATATAATGGGGAGAAAGAAATTATACAGAAAAATCATGTTTTTAGCATATTTCCTATGTATTTCTTTATATTTTGGTAAATAGCGCCCTCCATGGGTGACCTTGTGAAAATTCAAATGTACGGTCATGTAGAGTACGAGTTACTCTACTCATGTGCCAAATATGACGATGATACATCAAATAATAAAAAAGTGGCCTTGGGCCTGCGAGGGGTCAAAATAGCTTGGGCTTAATAGAGTTAAAGGTCCTGTTTACCTTTGGGAGCAGTGAGTTAAAAAATGCTGACGATATCACATTTGTTGCATATGTGTAGCTCTGCCACCGTGTCTGTTGTATCACAAAACATCCTACCACATACAATTTTTGCAATAAAGCCTAAAATATAATATGGGGATATAAGTATTTTTCTCATTAAATCATAACTGTAGAAGGTTTAGTCTGGAAACATTTTTATCATAACTATTGTTCTCATTTTGTGTATACGGATTCAAATTTTTACAGTGGTTGTTTCAATTTCTAAGTCACATTTTATATTCTAAAGCACTAATGCTGGGTTTTTGTTTCTTCTGCAAATGGTAAATTAAACCTTTAAAATGATTTAAAAAAAACTTTAATCAAATAGTCTACAGATAAACGTGTCTAATTCAAAGGAAAAACATGGCATGCTATGTCAGGTGGTTGAATCTAATTTACTCGTCTCTTTATATCCATCATCATCATACGACGCTCTGAAAAGTATAACGAATTATCGCGAACAACTGAATTCTCGTATTTATGAAGGTGTTAGAGGTGTACAGCAATCCGTTGCTAAATCATTTGTCAGCGCGTATCAATCTTTTGGTGGAATATCCAACATTCTCACTGTTCCTTTCATTATTTTGTATGGCAATGATGTAGTGTTATGCTTGGCAACTTCGGTGTCTATATGCGGCGACAAAGACATTTCTCAACAAGCACGTGCAATGCGTAATGAGGAAATGTGCTATCCATTTTCGCAATAAAATGCAACGAATGAGAACCAGTTTCTTTTTTTTTTTATCCTACATTATTATTATCATTATCACTCTCCTCGGAACTCATCGTCGACACTTCGGTCGTTAATATCCTCGTACTGATTGGCAGCTCAACAACTCAGCTTTTTATGTCATTATAATGGACAGGTATACTGTCGACAAAAACCGTAATTATTTTGTACATTTCCTGGGAAGTTGCTAGGCAGCTACCGGTATGTGAGCGAGAAAGCGGAATTGAGAAAACCCTCCCCGGGCACTACGCCGGGAGTGAAGCTTTCGGAAATTTGGCAGTTTTATTGAGATTTTTAGGGGGGGGGGGTGTTTGCTTTTTTCCCCCGATCAAATGCCCGCTTCCCGGTTCGCCAATTTATTCTTTTATTTTATTTCATTCTTTAGGTCACGTGACATTCACCCTCGGGGGATCTCCTGCGCGTCTGCCGACAACGCCTGATCGCTGCGTAAGAATAACACGTATCTGTGGCATCAACTCAAAGGCAGCGGCAAAATGCACATACACAATTATTATACAATGTGTACTTTAAAAGAAAAAAAGGAAGAGGAAACACACAACGATATATTCCTGTTTATCCTGCGCGTGCGCATTTCCTGCCAAAAACCGGGTTGCATGATTCTGAATTTTCTGGCAGTGTAAATTGTATATGGGAAGACTATGGTCTTTCCCGTCCAATTTTTTTTTTTTCAGTGTGAATAGACACCCAAGATAACAGGCTTTTTATCTTGAATACAGAGGAGTGTGATTATTTCTTGAGTGGGCGTGAAGTGGCTCGATAGGGCATTAACGATAGTGCATGGTATTGCGCTACAGCGCTCGGGCTCTTTGTACTACAATTCAAGAAATCCAAACAGTATTACGTCGAAACTTGATAAAAATGACATTCCTACATGATAACATTGTCAAAAATCATTGTCGGTTAAGGACTGCTTTCATTGAAACGTCTTTTGGTAACTAGAAATCGAAGAGAAGGGCCTAACAGCCTTTTAAAAGAGAAACCAAAGTAGCAACTGATTGACAAATTGCCCTACATCGACGTGAATAAGCACTGAAGCCATAAGAAGCCGTAAAAAAGCCATAACCGCAGATATTCCCTTCTCTTCCAAGCATTATATATTGATGCCCTTTAATTTAAACAACATTTTGCAAAATTTTAGTGCTTATCTACGTCGATGTAGAGCAATTTGTCAATCAGTTGCAATGAAAACATCTCGACGGAAAAACCAAAGTAGGTTGAGTAAAAAGATGAATTTGATCCTTCTTGATCTCTTCGTTACGGTCTCAGGTTTGTTAAAGATTTTAAGGAAATTGGATTGAGGAAAAAAAAAAGAAATGTGTATTGTAATTCAAATCGCTTTTAATACGTCAAACCAGCACTTCTTACGTTTTGACTGCCTGATTATTGTTGTTCATAGATGCATCTGGTTCACTACGACACGCAGTACCCGGGCCTGAAGGAGGCAGCCAATTATCCAGGGGGCGTAGCGGTCGTCGGTGTCTTCTTTCAGGTAACAATATTCGCCCTGCCCCCTTGGTGAAAGGAAACGAACGAATTGAGGTTTTCGTTCTGAGCTTTTTAATCTCAGTGGGTAGTTACAAAAGGGGGAATAATACCTAAGTATTCACTTGAATTGAGTCAATGCAGCAATATTATACAGTATAACACATCAGCGAATTTCGAGTAAAACAGGACAATCCGTTAAAAAAAAAACAAAAAAAAAGTTTGGAACTTTTAAAATAACTTTGCATGGAGCCGTCTCTGGATGATCAGACTACAACAGGTCGTGAAGTCATTTATGTACAACGATAAAGAAAATATTAAATATAAAGAATATTTCCAAATAATTTTTTTTTAATGAAAAGTACACAGTGCCTCGAGTTGTAACTGACAATATCTACCCTGCTTTCTGAAAGAGGTATGTCAAGCGTTCTGTGATTATAATTGTCGAAATCTATCGAATTGTTTTAAACTTGTTCCATACGTGATGTAAATATATATATATATATATATATATATATATATATATATATATGTATATATATATATATATATATATATATATATATATATATATATATATCTTAGTCTTCTCATCCGAGCAATGGCTGCACCAAACTTTAAAAAAAATATAAGTTTTGAACTGATTCTCTGAATATCCTCAAATATCACTAATGTGTTCTATACGGATGATGCTGCATTCCTTTAATGTACAAGATATATAGTTGGGTTTCACACTCGTTTTAAGACTACGTGAACTTGACATTTATTTCCCGAAAGACACTAGTGTGCTAAGTTGTCAGTATGATTAGGTGGAAATATTCTTCATCAGTGTACAGATTTGATGCTTCAGTGTTGGATCGAGATCTTTCCGGCAATTCAGGGCTACACTTTCACACTCGGCATATTTCTTTCCAAAAAGGTCATACTGTAAAACAATAGTTAATGTTGTATTAAAAGTGTATTATGTACACTTTTCAAGTACTCGATTCTTACTTGTGAAACGGTAGAAATTAAGCATTAAGATAAATGCATTTGAAAATAAAGTAAGCAGCGTTCAATTGGTGACAGTACAATTTCTTGTATAATTCAGAGATTTATTTTACATTAACTTACCGGCCTGTCTTGCCAACGAATTGAAATTGTAATTAAATTGATTTGAATTGAATCCCTTTTACC
Source organism: Diadema antillarum (assembly GCF_040938485.1). Taxonomy (NCBI): domain Eukaryota; kingdom Metazoa; phylum Echinodermata; class Echinoidea; order Diadematoida; family Diadematidae; genus Diadema; species Diadema antillarum. The sequence continues at coordinate 81,852 of NW_027272345.1, read as the reverse complement.
GACTATGGAACTCAGAAATCAGGGTCTCCTGCCGATTTTAGGATTTTCCAATGCAGAATGACACCTTGCACCCTCCAAAAAAAAAAAGAGCAGCAGTAGAATCTGACAAAAAAACTAAATTCAAACATTTGACTTAATATAAAAAAAAAAAAAACATTTGCCAGAGAATCAACCAGTTCAACAGAGGATTTTATAAAACATGACAAAACGTCAATGCCTGTAAATATCTTGTTACCTAACAACATGGGCTTTGGTCTTGATCACAAAAACAAACTCAGTGGCAAACCCTTGGTTCGAGTATGGCTCTTCTCCACACAGTACATGGATGTCAACCTATATAGTTCTTGCGAGTAAAATGTTTAAACACAGCGGGCCTATACTAAGCCAATATTTGAAACGACAACTTAAATGTCCTATTTAGTTACAAATGATCCGGCTAACTGGTTAACACAAAGCGACTTATAGTTACAGTCATGTACTTCACGTTTTACACAATCATCTTATATTGTCAGCTGATTGTGATATATTTCCATATTTCCACCATTTACCTCTATGCAAGTCCTTTTTTATGTCAATATCTTTGTTTCTCATTTCTTATCTCTTATTTTTGAATAACATAAACCTATTTGAAAAAGAAAAATTATGACATCATTGCACCTTTGAAATAAGGAAGGAAGTATAACTTTAGCTTTACATTGTAATACTTATCATGCCAATGTCATATAGCAAGCAAGCAAACGACGCCTACGTGATAGAATCTTTTTATAAATGAACATACACTAATCTATAAATAACGAGACATGAACTATCTCTTTCGTTTTTTGATTTGGGATTGAACAAAACTCTAGCGGCTTCTCTGTTCGCACATACCAGTGAAAAATCTTGCTGTTATCACTGATCAATGTTTTGTTGCCGCTGTAAAATAACTCGAGCATGTCTCACTTGTTGTCTTGGCTTAATTCTCATTGTTATCTCAATTAAAAGATTACGAAGTTTGAGCAGGACTAGTAAAGGAAATACGTTCCTCAAATAATGAGAGTCGCGATATAACAGACCTGTGCCTGTATACATGTATGCGTCCATTTCCTATACCCTCAGCCATCAGACTTCCTCTACAAAGTAAAGCTTTCGAATTAAAACGTTATAATTAACGTGTTTTCTCGAATGACCATATTCTTACCATCAAAGGTGGGACAACACAACCATGGTCTGGATCCTCTTTTGGACCACATTGAGGAAGTCGAAAATCCATGTAAGCAGTGATGATGGTGATGTTAATGGTTATGTTGATGCTGATGATGACGACAATAGCTAGCTTTCGATCTGCCAGGCGATCGAACGCTATTATAGACGACGCTAATTAGGCCAAAAATGGTGTCCTGCACATGCGCGAGATACTCAGTACCTGTTTCCATTGTCCAACCCGGTAAGCTGCGTCGTTTTAGCGTTCGCGTCGCAGATATAAAACTCGCAGTGGCGGATCCAGAGGGGGGCGCAACCGGCGCACGCCCCCTTTATTTTTCGTTAAAAACAAAAGAAGTAAAAAGAAAAAAAAATGAAATGAAACCGGGAAGTGGCATCAGAAATATTAGTCACGTCCCCCCCCCCCCCCCCCCCCCCCCTCTTTACAGAATTCCTGGATCCGCCCCTGAACTCGTTATGATGATGTGTATTATGATGATAACAAGTTCTTACATCACGATTCAGGCAAAGCATCAGCATTCTCCGAAGAAATAGGATCTGGTCAGATCCAGAAATGTTATGAGATATTTGCAGTTGTTTATTGTTGCTAGAAGGGGAAATTTGGGTTATTTCTCATCAGTTTTATTTTTTTTTCCTTTTTGACAATAGAATAGGTATAGTCTGATTTTTTTCACTCAGTATATTTCTCTACTTCACCGGTATTTGTTTCAATTCTTGAATGATTTGATTTCAGTTTTGTGGATCATGGCTATTAGCTATGAAACCAAAATATGAGATGTAATATAGAGATACATTATAACATAGCTGTTTGAGATCGTTATAAAGATAGCTGCATTACCATGAATCTGACGGGACTTATACAAATATTAACTTTTCCCCCAGAACTTGATATTCGTGTATATGGATTAATGAATAATCTGTAATTATGTATAATCACAAAAATGCAAATAAAACATGACATGAAATGAAATGAATAGAATGGAATGAAATGAAATGGAAAATAATATTTCTTTTACATGAAGCTATGTTTTTCATGAATAGATTATATCGTACACTTATTTACGTAGATATACGTATGAATGCGTGCATATTCTTTATATATATATATATATATATATATATATCATTATATACGCATCTTATCATATCACATATCACTGAATTGAACGTATGTATAATATACGTATGCGCTCTGAGATTCAGTGTGAATTCTACCCTACTTTCGTATTCATGCAGTCACACATATAGAGATCGACGATATCCAACTCTCGGCGCTGCTGCCCGGGTCCACCGAGCGGTTCTGGCGGTACGATGGTTCCCTGACCACGCCCCTCTGTAATGAGGGGATCATTTGGACGCTCCTCCAGGACTTCGCTGAACTCTCCCAGGATCAGGTTAGTAGGGCAAGCTTGTTTTTTAATTTTTTTTTTGATTCGATACATTTCCTTTGGTAAATCAGGAACTATATCATAAACATATACATTCGACTTTGCAAAGGATAAATGCTACAAATGATCATATGTATGCGTCCTGGCAAAAATACAAATTTATGCTTCAGTTGAGAAAAAAAAAGTATTCCAATTACAATTTTTCCATTTTTTTTTTTAATTGTCTTCCAACTGATTTTTTTTTCAAATTCCAATTCCAATTAATTTGAAATTCTATTTCAAATCAATTCATTTTCATTCAATTCATCTCAATGCCGTTTTCATTTATTTCCATCCAACAAAAGGCTGGAACAAAATACAAAGCATGTGTTACACAAGTTATAATGTTTTCACCGATGTAAGTACATTGTAATACACACTGCAGTGTGGATCACTTAATCAGAATGTCAAAACATGGAGATATATTTGTAATCAAGAAGAATATCTGAAAGTTTCAAATTAAATTTCATCCCATTTTCAACTTTCTTGAATGAATAGGGTAAAAATCAAACGACAAACAAAAGTTTTAACAAAGTTGGACTTTGTTATATAACGGCAAAAGCGCCAAACTTTTGAATCTTACATGAACTTATGCATTGCACAGTTAAACCAGTGGCCGATTTTGATGAAATTACATCATTCTGTTTATCCGATTTAACTCTCTCTTATCATCAAACATTATGTTTATTCGCACTTTTAGTTCTACAGTTGTGGCATTGCCAAACATTTTTATTAAAGTTTTGGCAATAATGATGATAATGTTTAAAAATGAATTCAGCACATCCCTCTGTTCACTGCCAAAACTTATGGCTGGGATCTGTTTATATTGTTTATTGTTAAGATATACAAGTTGGGCCAACAGCGGATTTTGCTTAACGCACACATGTTAAGTGTGTGCTTTTGTTATTTTTCCTTGCTTAGCGCGATAGAAAAAGTGAGAATACCCTGATCTTCCCTCGAAAGTTTGTAGTGTTTTAGAAGATGAGAAACGCTAATACAAGAATTTTGAAGTATAGACAATGAGATTTAAAAAAATACATTGTCATACAGTGTTTCTCAGAGAATGCTTATTTGTATCCATCTTGCCGATGAAGTAGGGCGATCTCAAATTTAAAGAGAACCAAACTTCATTGCAACTACTGCAGTCTTAGATCTATAAACAAACTGCAATTTTAGGGTTGCAAATGGAAAGAATCATACGGAGGAAATGCAGAAGAAAGAGAAGCTCTCATAAATGTATCAGATATCCGATTTGATATGTGGAAGAGCTTTTAAGTACGTTTGAATTGAAATGTCACTTCATATTCAAGCTAGTTTTAACAATCAGTTAAAACCGTCAGACTGCTGTAAAGAAGCTGTTTAAAACTCTGGCATGTGAAACATATTCCTTTTATACGATTCCCTTAAAGGGTGTAATTTACTGATGATGATAGCATGCATCAGGTTGACTGGAAACTTGTGCAACAATAATTATCATTACCCTCACTTTGCATAATATGCCCTGTATCACAAAACCCTTAACGAAGTCGTCGGATATTTTTTTTTTCTCATTGACAAACATCTTAAAATTTCAGTTTTCAGCTTGGATAGGATATTATCAGTACTGAGCGTAACTCATCAACTTCGATATTTTCATTGATACCTGCTAAGACAAATTACTGAACATTCTTTTAGTACGTCTTGATTGCTAAAGAATATGAGGGACTTTGAAGTTAAGATTCCAGTATGATATGCCAAGACACCCTTTAACTGAATTCAATTCAATTCATTTATTTTCATTCTCATTTTTCTTCCAACAGAACATGACACAGAATAAGTCAGGAATTATATCACAAGCATGTATACATTTCGAAACGAAAATTGACAAAGAGATATACAAACACATCGGCAAAATATCAAGTCATGTTTAGAGGGGAAAAAGAGAACTGAGTGGTCCACTAAAAAGCAATGCTTGTATATTGTGAACCACTCGGATGTTTCTTTAAACTTATGAAAGTGCATGAATCTAGAAGGATATCAAAAACTGTAGGGCAACCACCACGAAGGGGTTTACCCTGGCATTGGAGCACCAATTGACAGAATTCTCTTCATGATACATCAAAGCACCAAATAGGCTGCATATTTCCCCGTCTCCTGGGGTTATACGTGAATACTATCACGTGTCTCAAGGGTGGAAATCGGAGAACACCAAAATGGCACAAAAGGGTCTTCAAATACACTCAGCAAAGAAAGAAAGTAATCTCTTTTTCTAGTTCATAATTGTCATAGAAGATTGTGATGGAAATCAATGTATTTAATATACCACATTAAATTACTATTTATAAGTTATCATTACACTATTGTCAACATTGCTAAATCAACTGTTCTTACGTCTGCAGAATGTGGTTGTCTGTAAATCACTATTTTGTCTCGAGAAGATTCTGTTATTGCCCCGGGTATTTTGCCTTTCATTTTTGTTTTTATTTATTTTGGTCCTACGTTGCATCCGTGCTCCTCATATGTATCTTACACTCTGTTCAGAATTTGGGACCTACGCTTAACAAGCTCGCTTTAAAGTAGGTTCCATCATATTTCTTTAGCGCTATACATAGAGCCAAACGTACGATGATTGACCGCGATGTTTTATAAGTTTACATTAACTTACTGTGCATCCAAGCCGGATATTCTGATTCACTATGTTTTTATTATATTTGATGTACATTCCTCTATTGAGAAATATGAAAATGAATTGAATTGAATTGAATTGAATTGAATAAATGTAATTTAATTTGCTATCAACCTAGTACGTCAATATAAAAGGAAACGCATGAGTGAACACATTTGTTTTTGTCCTTCAAGGCACAAAAGTAAATATTACAAAAATTGACATATTGTCTTTCATTTGCAAATGCCCTTTAAGATAACAATGATAACAAAAGACCAGTTTAACACAATGAGAGACATGAATGATATAATAAAAATAAGTTTTCCTTCTCTTTATCTCTTTATAACCTCAAACAAAGTGAAAGTGGGAAACTTAAAGGGGAAAATACGAATTTTCTGTCTACTCAAAATTCAAATGACATAGGAAGAAAGGGCACAAAGATGATTACATGAACAGATATCTTTATTTCAGTCATTCAATTTAGTAATTTCAGAATTCATGAGACAAATTCAAGAACCAAATGTAATGTCACTTTATTTAAATTTGGATTTGACAAAAGAATTCCTAATTTTCCTCCATCATTTTTAGCTTTTATTGATTTTTTGAGCTTCAAAGATATACTAGAGGTCATAGGTTTATATTTGCCACTGAATTCATCTTTCTTATTGCGTTAAATTTGTCTTTTGTTCTTATCGCTACATGGAAGAACATTTATGTATGAATGACAGCTTGTTCATTTTTGCAAATTTTACTTTTGTGCCTCGGAAGAGAAAAACAAAGGTGTTCACTCTTGCGTAACATTTCCCTTTTTATTGACTTACGAAGTTGAAAACTACTTAAATTACCTTTCATATGGTACATAATACATTAATATTTAGCAAAAAAAGTCCGTATTTTATCAAGACATATGACGTGCTAATACAATTCACCTATCCAATTATTTTCATATGTTATGTCCAGTCTAACTGGACTTTATCAAACTGTTTGCTTTATTTAACATTTTCGATGATTTTATTAAATTCAAGTTTATGGAATATATTATTGCTATACTATCCACATAGACATGGAAGTGATAATAAAGAAAAATGATCCAAATGACATCTTTATTCTGTGTTTTAATGGGTCCCGTATAATAGGCATTCATCTCTCTCTGCTCATAGCATTTATTGTCATCCACATTTAGGCTTGATAATAAAAGTCATTATAGATATTGTGTGTTCTGATTCTGAATATTGTAATTTGTGACTGAAAGTGGAATAAATATTAATAATAATAATAGCATAAATCATAATGATAATGATAATAATAATAATAATGAGTGTCGTTTGGTTTTACATTATGTAAACATGTCTATGTTAATTTCACTCTTCTTGATATTTTTAGAAGACAGCAAGTGAAAACGTTTTCAGCTATACAAGAATAATATCAGTTTAATCGAACTCAGTACAATTTATCAAGTTATCCTCTTAGCTAAAGGTACCATTATACCAATAAGGTTTTACTTTAATTCTTTTGCTAAGGCTCATAGAAATCTGTAGTGATAGAAAGCAAACTAAGGCCGCATCACTTTAGAACCTTACATGAGACATGAGATGACATCAACGCAAAAAAAAAAGAAAGAAAGAAAGAACAAATTGTCAATTTCTTTCAACTACATTTGGGCATAAATGCCAATTTTCCGTGATGTGCATTTCACTGCGTCTTGTAAAGTCTTGATGTAGCACCGCTTTTTGTCAAATGCATTTATTCAAATTCTTACCTGTAAAAGCTCTGACTTTCCAACCCTCTCCCAGCTGGACCTCTTGCGGAGCCTGGTAAGCGACGCCACCGACGAAAACGGGGTTGAGCTCCTGATGACGGACAATTTTCGGCAGCTGCAACCGCTGAACGAGAGAACGGTGTACGATGTCGAAACAGACGAGTTCACATCAACGCCCGACCCCGGCCGAGCCCCGACCACAAAAGCCCTTGTAATGCCTGTCATATCGGCTCTCATACTAACCTTCCTTATTCTACGTGTGTGATGTTGAATAGTACATAAAATCTAGAAATCATCTTCCGCTCTCAGTGGGACCAAGTTGTACCCTTTCACATGCCTAGATTAACCATGGGAAATGGTCATTTTGCTCTTTGTTTTGTAAGTGTTTGCATAATCGTATGCTGTCTTGAGTGGCTTATACTCGTATAGTAATATATGCACTAAAATATGCCTGAGGCAAAAAATGAGGCATAACTGAGGTAAAAGTCAGTGACAGTCATTTGAAGAAAAAAAAAATCACACACACACACACACACACACACACATACAATAATTATATGAAATGGGTTCACGTGTGCGTTCTTTATTCTTTTCGCTAACGTGCACGGGCCGGAGTGCAAAGAGTACACAGCAAAAGAAACAAAGGAGAAAAAATAAAAAAGAACAAAAGGGTACTAGTAACTGTCTGTACTGCGTGTTATCCTACGTCAGAGCTTGAAGCTCAATTGTCGGATATTGGAGGTATACAGTGCACTCCCGTTACAACGAGCACGGTTATAACGAAATTTCGTTAAGTAAATCTTCTGGCCCCAAAATTATCACCATTAAAGTCTACGGTACAAAATTCGCTTATAACGAGCACGGTTATAGCGAAATTTCCGTTATAACGAAGTCTATTCCGAGCGCCACAGACAAAGAAAAACAAAAAATGTGCTCCGTTATAACGAAATGCGAATTGCTTTCGAAAATACGTAGCGGAACAAGCATTTATAGCGTCTCTGCATGGGCGAACGCTTCACACCACTGTGTGTTTGCTCCTTGTGTCACGCACAGTTTCTATGGGGAACTTGCGTTTATTAATGTAATACAGTTATCCCATCACATTTCACATAGCTTTCCAGTGTATGATGAGTATTCAGCAAACAGAATATGATATATATACGTGGTTTCCTTGTTTTCGTTATATATTGTATTTGTTCGGTTATAACGAAATTTCGTTATAACGAAAGAAAACTGCCGGTCCCGAGCATTTCATTATAACGGGAGTGCACTGTACTAGGATAGTATCTCCTTGTTCCGGAACCCACCGCCTGTGAGTGCCGTACGTGTAGCAATTGTTGTAGACTATAAGGTCGAAACTCTCAATTAACATGATCCCAACAACTAAATATTTCTTGACTTTCAAAATTCTGCAGACTTTGAAAATCCAACGGTGCATGAGTTGTGGAACTTTGGATCTCTTCAAACAAATACCATATATTATCTTTGGTTTTCTCATCAGCCATATCACCTGATGTTTAATTCAATTCAGTCCATGCAATTTTGAATTTTCCTGGGTTTTCATATCTGTAAGCTTTTGTGAAGGTAATACACGTATACATCACATAGGAGGATGTGTGTGTATATGTGCGTCTGTGTGTCTTTATTAATTAGGGAATATGTCTTTTGTTGTTTGTCATTTTTTTTTATTACAAAAATAGGGAGTAAAGGTATCACAAATCCTGTCATAAATTCTGGTATAAAAGTGCTTTTGTGATGGTCTAATATTCTTTAGAAATTAGAAATTCTTATAGGAAATCCGATATTATAGTAAGCCGTAATGTATTTCACCGGCATGCTATTCTGCCAGTGGTAGCAATGTTGATGAGGCGTATTAATCAAATTAATTGTTTTCCCTGTCAGAAATGTTCATGCAGTGGGGGTGTTGATATATCACAACTTTCATATACTACAATTAATATGTCGAGAAGTTTGTATAAGCGATGAAAGAGTGCAATCATATTCTAAATCTTATTGGTGTATATACATATATATACACATATATACAGTATATATATATATATATATATATATATATATATATATACATATGTGTGTTTGTGTATCATTTACTCTTGTATAGATTATGTATCACGTCATACAATGGTGATGTATTCTTACTTTTTATGGGTACACGTGTTTGTGGTTTTCTGGTTTACGCATAAGCAAAAAGCAGTTATAATTCAGCATCATATCTGTCCGTGTGACATATGCAGCCTATTATGTCAGTGCAGAAGACATATCCACGCCGGCGATGATTTATTTGTACAAAAGTTCAAAGCTATCTGGTTCAGATGAAATGATAACGTGATTCAACTTATTGCGTAACAGGCTTTTTAAAAGTCGACAGCCGACCAGTCCTAGTCGACAGCCGACCAACCTGTCGAACACCGAGTTTTCCTGTGTATTCATGAATTGCAATACGTTTTGATCAGTACTTTCAGCATCACGTAATAAAAACGATTCTTTTATTTCTCTCCAAGCCTTATATTTGTTATTGTTAATTCCGTCGATACTAATTGATATAATCACTGCCGATATGATGGCCTCAATATTGAAATGATACCATAAGGATAGTGAAATGTTGTATTAATTCATGAGATTACTCGAGTTGAAATATTCTCTGTGTACTCATGTATGAAAAGAAAATATACTGGTATGCGGTCAGAAACCTTTTGTTAAGACCTCTGTTTTGCATTCTGGTTGGTTTTTTTTTTCTTTCATTCTATGACAGCCAAAATCCATTTTCGGACTAAGGTAATGATTGGTGTATTTACCCCACCCATATATTAACCACACCCCCACCCTTTTTTGGTCGTATTATATGGGAAAAAATAATATTTGCCTGTTGTGCATATCTCTTAGGTATACATTATACTACGTGAATCCTATTTAATACAATAGAAAACGAGGGAATTAAATGGAGAGGAAACAACATTTTTGGATTAAAATAACTAACAAAAAACAAAAAAGAAACACAATATAAAAAGGAAAAAAAGGAAAAAATAACAAAGGTATGATTAGAACAGCTCTTTAATGCGCTCTCCATTGCTTTTCCTTTATAATAGTATGAACCCTGACCTGGCCATTGAGATAAGGACAATAAACGCCAAGTCAAGAGAGATAGATAGAAGGGGGTTAAAAGGGGGATAGAAGAAAGGGATGAGGCAGAAAGACGGAGGAGGAAAGGAAAGAGGAATGTGGGGGAAAGCAGATGGGAGGGCCGGAGGCAGATTTTATTTTTGCACCCCCTGTTGTGATCGACCGTTTCAATTACTTTTTTTTTTCACTGTAAATGGAATTGTGTAAAAATGTTACTCATATTATGTGCAATAATTTACATTAAACGGAAATTTCTGTCTTATCAAAACGACATATAAAACGTAAGTTATAGAGTGAAATTCACGAGCAACTGTTAAAAATGCTTCTTATTAATTGTTTGCAATAATCTACATGAAATGTAAATTTCTATTCAATCAAATCGACATACATAAGTGGAACTGGGATAAATATTATCAGTTTCTGCATTGAAATTAAGTCATGTCTAAGTAATTCTACGTCGAATCATTTAATTCAAGAAATCATTGTTGGAATATAGAAATCTGTAAAAAATACTCTAAGTTGAACAATTTAAACTGCAAAATTACACGAAAACTGTATGAAATAATCCAGTTTTGCCTTAAAATCACAGGTTTCTGATGTGACTCAGTTGCACACCTAAAAATGAAGTGTTTTTACTGGCTAAGTGTAAAAACCACAACAGAATTGCTGTATTTAGTTCAAACAGAACAAATCTGTATATTTTCTTTCCTGTAAAACTATTTTTTATTCTTTTTCTTTTTACAGTGTGCGATATTGTTTTCTATTTTTTGCCACTTTGCCTCTAGGAAATTAATTAGTTTTTGCTTTTTATAGTTATTTCCTTTTCGACCAATCTGTATTTTTTCACATACTGCACACATTTTTGCTTTAGGGAAGGAAATTTTGGTACTTTCAACTTAAAATAAATCGCTTACCTAGTTATATTGTGAAATCAAACCAAATTCTCTCTTGGGTATATGGCACCCTAAAACACTTTTTGACGTGAAAACAGATGCTAAGAATCAAGTTCCTTTTTTGTTTCCTTACTGAACAATGACTCCCAGTATACTGACACCCTAAGTTATCGTAAATGAAATGACAGCTCCCTCATCTTAAACGTATTTTGACAGAACTTGGGATTTACATCAAGACATGAGAAATGGTAGGTTCGGACTTTCTTTAGAAATCATTTTATCCGCGACATCGCTGCTAGCCCATATGTAATAGAGATGATAGGCATGAGTGTAGAAGTTGTAGGGATGGATGAGAATGCATTAATAGGTATCATTATCACCAAAACATCAACGTGGCAAAAAAAAAAATGATATGCACCAACAAGTGCATGTCTTGATACATCCTTCTGTTTACTCGCCATATCCACGACGACACTCGAAGTGACTGTAACCATGAAAAGTTGTTTGCTCCATAGAATATGTTTAAACATCTATTCTAAGACTGCGATACGAATACTTGTAATGGAGACAAGCATTATTATCGAACATTGTTTCAGATAACATTGAGAGACAGGCACAATAATGTGCGCTATGTACACTTTATACGACCTACCATATGGTGTTACCAAGCAGTTTGGTAGCTCCACGGCCCTACATAAACACAAACCTTTCACCGACCAAGCGGGAAACGGATGAGAGGAGTAGAAGAGAGACGAAGAGATATTTTAAGATGATTTGGAAGAATGTTTGTAAATGAGAGACAGATATCTATACCATTCAAGAAACATCCATAGAGAAGAAGAGAGGAATAATGAGACAGACATTGAAGAAGCTTCAATTCTCATTCATTAATCATATATATATATATATATATATTATATATATATATTATATATATATAAATATATATTATATATATATTATATATATATAGTTATATATATAGTTATATATATATATGCATATATATATATATATATATATATATATATATATTGTACCAATTTATTTACAGTCAAACCCGTCTATAGCGGCCACCCAAAAGAGACAAAAAAGTGGCCGTTATAGACAGGTGGCCTCTAAGGCAGAATTGACTGTATATGTATACATTATACACTATATGGCAGATTATACTTATGCAATAGCCAATGTATATCGAAGGAGGGCGTAATTAGACTTTGACTTTGCTATCTATACAGCATTATGTATTTCACCCAGATTTACAATGATAATTTCATGCTTTCACATTATTAATGCACAGTACACTGTGCTAAAGCAGAAAGGTACACATGTAGAGTGTCTTTATAGCATGAAAATTGATTTAGTCTGTCCACACTTCACGTGTGCAAGAATTGAACGAAGAGTGTGAGCTCGACATTGATCGTAGGTGTACGACAGCAATGTCAATACCCCCAGTGTTGTATTTTGCCATTTGGATCGTGCTTAATCCTTGCTGTGTTGGTAGAAAATACAGCAGCAAGTCGGGCAAGTAGGTTATGTATTAACGCGTAGGTAGTAAAGTGCAAGTTTAAAGGGGCATTCCAGGCGTTTCATATCATTTTACGCCATGTAATACATAAGTCTATAGTGCCTTATATTGGTTTATGGAATTAATTGTGGTTTTTGAGCAGTTAAACCAATACTCTATCTATTTTTAAAAAAAGAATCAAATTATGATACATTGAACAAGAATGATGACATTTATAGGAAGCTCACATATTGCAGTGGACCAATGTCATTCTTATACAATACCTCTGTCTTACTCTTAGGTATGAAGTTCACCTGTCTAGAAATTATGCATGCCTTCTTCGTTTGTTCTGCTTTCTTGAGCACCCAATCATGCACTCTGACATGTCTGATGTGAAGATGCTATGTCGTCAACCTCGTTTATTGTTATTTGTTATGGATTTTGAAAACATTCTTTTTTCTCACGCCGTGCAATCACTATTAATTTTGAAACACTGTACCCAATATACCAGTGCACAGACGTGCATATACAAAAGTCTGCAAATCATAGGGATGTTTCCTTGAAATGTATTGTTTACCATTTGGAGCAATAATTTCAGAAATGCTCTAGTTATCAAATTTGATGCATATGTGTAGGTCAGTTGTATCACATCAAATCCTACCATATTACGATTTCGCAATAAAACCTGAAATATGAGGGGATATCACTATTTTTCTCAATAAACCATACCTGCACATGGTTTAGTCTGGAAACAATTATATTACACTTATTGTTCACATTTTGCCTATTGAACAATACTTAATATTGATTATACTGGTTAACATTTTTACACTGATTGTTTCTATCCCTAACTCACATTTTAGAACTATTCTATAAGCATTAAAACTGGGTTTTTTGTATGATCTGCAAATGGCAAATAATGTCTTTAAAAGAACACACGCCATCTTATCTGCTTCCCAGTCGGACAAGTCAAAGTCCACCATCATTCACATGGAAGCAATGATGACATAGACCGTCCAAATATTTGTCTACTAAATACACCTGATGACATTTGGTGATAGATGATCGGCTGACAGGCCGTAAATCTCACAGGCTTTATGACAGACTGAAAGAAGGACGTATTATTGTCTTGAATCAAACGTAAAAAGTACTAATTGGCCCATATATCTAGCGAAACATATCTAAACTGAGTCTTAAGTCGATTGTGTTTTCTTAAAGATCCAAATACTTTTGGTCCTCATCCTATAACAATAAACTCTTCAAAATTATAAATTTGATATATAAGCGTATTACAACTAGACTCAAACGAAACGAAGTGAGTCGTTAGATTTAAAGGGACTATGCAATATGAATACACGTTGACCTGTATTGATTTATAATACCCAGATCGTCATTTATGTGGCCTAAAGATTATTTCAAAAAGGGTCGTATATTTAATTCGAATTGTTTACTGTGTTTCTCCAGATTGCTTGGACACAACAACAAATTGCCTTCCAAACAAAGATGTCAATGACGTCATCAGTCAATTACTGGAAAATATAATACTAATGTGGTAACAAAAGAAAATGGAATGCACCTTCCCCTTCTGACCCTAGACTGAACAGTATTTGCATGTTTTCCTGCAATGTACTGTAGTTTGTCAATCAAATAAATAACATGGAAATGTACGTGATGTTCAGTCGCAATAAAGGTGCATTACATTTTCTTTTGTTATCATAATACAATACTCAAGCAATATTCAACAGATTACGTCACTGACTAGTCAGGCTTCCAGACCATGTGCTCGTACTATTTCGCTATTGAGGATGTTGACGGCCTCAACGTCGAAAACTGGTATAGTTTAGGGTGGTTTTCGATGTCGCCGCGGAGTCCAGTTGGCAAAGGGTATGGAAACCAGACTAGTCATTGACAAAATTGTAGTCTTTTTTAAGGCGTAAGGCACGTATTTAGACATTCATTTATTTTGGCCACCTATGATATTGAAGAGAGGCCTATCATTAAATCAACACAAGTCATCATGCATTTGCAGTAAATATTTCCTTGTCCTCGCAACCTACATGTAGGCTCCTGATCTAAACCTCCGAGGGTGATGCTCTTTCCATCCAAAACAAATTCAGGCTGTCAGTTACCATCGACCAATCATTGATTTTTATACCACCGTCCTTTTGGCAAATGTGACAGGCGCCGCGGTTTCTCCGGCCGGCGTCACAATTATTCAGTGTACGTCTTGAGCTGTGTCTATACTTTACAAACCGGGCCTCTGGAAAATTCAAGTTAATACTGAAAGTTACCTTGTGGCATGAGTTCTACATACCTTTCTTTTTAACGATTATTCCAGGCTCTTAGGAAGTGTTTACTCGTGGGTTGCTTGAGAGGTGTGTATTGTCGGCCATTGTGACCTATGTGCAAGTAGATCGTTCAAAATATGGTTCGTATCCCACGTGTTCGACACTCACGAGTCATATAGCCCACGAGCTCGCCGCAAGGCAAAAAAGAAAAGAAAAGGCATTTCGGCTCGCTAGGCTAATAGCGTTAGGCTAATAAGGTCTACCAAGGAGGTACTAGGCAAAGCTTTGCCTAGTACCTCCTTGGGTCTACCAACTCGACAGAATGAACAGCGCCATTTGTACCAACGACATGTACGTGTTTGTACAGGGTGTTGCAGTAATAACATATTGATTGGAGGGGCTAATGTCCTTATGTTATCAGGCGCCATAGATCGTTTCCAGTTATCAACTTTCTTCCCCGATAACATTGTGCTCTTCATAGACACCCCACCCCCGGGGAAAAATAGAACAAAACAAAACAAAACAACGATGTAGGGCTTCAAATCTTTGATAAAGGACATTGTGTTATTTAGACTCGCCTGCTTTTCAGCTGGAATATAAATGGACCGGGTGCCAAGATTTATTTCTCCTTTTTTTTTCTACTAGGCCTACTTCACCAGTTAGATATTTTCTGTGCAAATTATTCTATCCAAGGGTCAAGAATTATTTACGAACCAAGTTATTAGAGAAACAATATTTGTAATAAACTCTGAAACTGTTATGTTTGAAATGATGTCGATTGACGATAGCTTTGATATTGCAGCTACGCATAGATTTGTAGTTTTTGTTTTTGAATTCTCCTCAAAATGAAAAATTTGCGAAGGAATATAAAACTCTTGTATGGATGCGTCTTCTTTTCCTGAATCATTTTAAGACACATGGGAGATTTGTGAAAAGCTTCCTTGTAAACCTCATTTCAATGATTGGAAGTGGTTACGGTAGGTTGATCCGAACGTACGCGTCATTTAATAGTACATAATCCCATTATTCATTTCTGTCTTATGTCATTATCGGGGCACCCTGTACAGAGAAGCATGTATCATGATTGGTTTAAAGATGGCGGTGTTGATCCTGTTGACTTCGTGTGCCTTAGTTGCCGAGTGTCGAGATTGTGGGCCTAATTTACCTAGTGTTGAGCTCAAGGGCCTTTTCTGTCTAGTGTCGGGCTCTAGGGCCTTCTTTTTCCCCCTAGTTTCGAGCTCATTGCCCTAAGTTACCTAGTGTCGAGCTTATGGGCCTTTTTTGCATAGTGTCGGGCTCATATTGTGCCTACTTTATCACTTGACGAGCTCATGGGCCATATTTGGCTAGTGTCGATATCGTGGGCCATATAGCTCTTGTACCTATTTTACTTGTTTTCCAGCTCATGGGCTGTATGACTCGTGGGTGTAAAGCTCGTGACGTTCCCCCTTTCGTTCTTATAGATTATTCAAGCGGTGAGTCGTGGGTTAGACATCTTGTCCAAGATTGAAAGAACCAGGCGGGAACCGAACCCCAAAGCTCGTATGCCAACGTCGAAATTGTGGCTTAATGTGGCGTACAGTGATCTATTCTTTTAGTCAAATTTCCTTTGATTTCCCTTGTTTTCATTTAAGTATTTTAGTGGTTTATCGTTGTCAGACATCTTCTCATGTATGTCCACCCAATTTCGGTGGGAAAAAAACTACATCCGTACATTTACATCTGTAGCTGACCAGCATGTCTGGGCACATGCAGGCCACGCAGGCAGTTGCACAGAAGCACACTTTTTACTCATACAACACGAAACAGTCAACTCAAGCACGCATCAACTGTACCACTGAAAAGAGTAAGACACATACACTTGTAAAGTGGAAATATAATTTATTGATTTCAATGATTTCATAAATATTCATGTTGTGATCATTGCCATTTTGACATATCCATATGTACAGAATCACATTCCTGAATTGTGCATAGAATTTATTTCATAAACTTTTCGATTGCAGCTATCCTCAAATAAAAAAGAAACAAAAATAAAACGACAACATTTACGTACGTAGCAATTATGGTTGTAACCATGGAAACGGCAGTATAGTATCCACTTTTTCCCCGCCATTAGTGTCTCTAATAATCAGAAAGTACGCTGAACGCGGAGGCACAAAACGATAGAGATTGCAAATTACCCAAAACTTACTTTGCACACGAGTCGACGTATAATGATATCATAAGTTCACATGGTTTGGCACAGGTAGCACTTAGGAACTATACGCAAAAATGTACGTCGATACTGACTTTTGACAGTACAGTTTCAGTGAAGCTGTTACGTGCAACAAATTATGCAGATAAACGAATGTATAAACAAGCAAACAAACGCAGCATACAATTGCTTCGCTTTTCTCACATTCGATACACGAGCCCAAGAAATACGAATGCGTGAAAATAATCATCTAGCCTATAGTTGTCGATGTCACTTCGTTACAACCATGGTAACTAGGCAGTTTAAAAATAGTCTGAAATTGAGGTTGATCAGTTCACAACCAGATTCTGAAATCTACGTAGACTTAGAACAGGAAGCAATCCTGCTGGAAAGAACACAGTGTCCTACAGTGTGAGAAACACAGTGTGAACACATTGTGAACACAGTGTGAATTCTCTTCAAAGTTAAATTCGAGTTTTTTATCAGTGTGAACACATTGTGAATCATCAATTCACAGTGTGACACAGAACAAGACCAGGTGAACACTCTGTGAAAACCAATCCACAGTGTGAAATCATCTCCACACTGTTAAATCCGAGCATTTTCACATAGTCGACTATGTGACCACACTGTCAACACACTGTGAGACACTGTGTTCTTTCCAGTAGGGAAAGTTACATAAATGGTGAGTCCAACTAGAGCATGTGCTTTTTGAAGCCGAGTATCATACAAACAGAACAACGTTTACACTGTAAACAAAGAACCTCTAACAATATTTTCCAGCGCTTCAATCGAAATCATCGATCGTGTCGACTCGTATGACTATATACTAACATACGTTACAACGAAAATAATGCAACAACAACTATAGACTCCTTGTTTGTGATAGTCTTTGGCACGATTGGACAGACTTTGCTGAATCTTGAATATGACAACACTCTTTCAGAAGATAAGTAACAAAAATCTAGATCATCAAGTCATCAAGGGAGTATAACCATGAAATTGTGACGTCAAGAACATCGCCATCTTTAGACAGCTCCACTGTTTTACCTCTCTTACGTATAGATCTGCTATTTTAGGTACATTATACTACTAATGATACTAAATCCTGTGTGGTCCGTAGTGTGTGAAGAGTGGTTAAAAAGCTTTTTTTTTTAATGGAAAACAAGAAATCGATGAATATCAAATTTAATATCAGTAATCGTATCATACACTCAGAATACATAATATTCTCTCTATGTCGGTATCTGCCTGATTCTGACAAAACCCCACTGGTATTGATAAGACAATGGACATGAAAGACACATACGGAAAATTTAAGAATTCCTTTTTTAATGACGCTCGAAGACGACTGGCTTTAAACATATCTCTATTGGCTGCTCAAAATCACGTGACTCGTGCACACAGTTGATTACGAAGACTGAAGAATTTCAATTTAAACTTTGAAGCAGTTTTGCTCCAAGGGCAATAGATATAGGCCCTACTCTGGAAATTAGCTTTGAAAAATGAACTTGAGCAACATTAATTAATGATCGGCTGATGGTGATGCCGGTTATTAAATAAAGGATTGTCACCTCTGATTCGGGTTCTTGATTTGCGCTGAAAAGACCGCTTTAAAAGTACAACAATTAAAAGGACAGCTTCCCACAACGATCGTTTTTTTTTTAATAGAATACCAGGAAAACAGGTCCATTCTTATATGGGTCAATAAGGTCGAATCAACATAATAAGTTGATTGTCTCAACATGTCAAAAGATCAAATTTCAAAAGTTTTTGAAGTAGAGCGGGAGGGTGCAGAGGTTGTGATTCCTAGCAACTGGTTCAAGCTTTTTAAGCACCATCACAGAAAACATTACCGGATTTTAACAATTCAAACACTGGATCAGTGCCTCATACATTTAACATTAAATGTCTCGGAGTTGAAATGACTTGAATAAGTAGACTTTTCAATATTCTAAATTCTATTCAAACATGATTTAATTAAGAGATAATAGAAAGGACACATGAATAAATATGAAATTTCTGTAATTACGTTTTACATACACAGGAATACAAGCATGTTTATCAGCACGATCAAGACTTGTACAATCATAATTTTTTGAAAACAGTTTGCCTAAAAATGGAATGTTTTAGCGTATTCAAAAATTGAAACGATTATACAATCACTGACAATTAAAACGTCTTGGTTTATATTTCCAGAACTAGGCACATGGAAGGAAATTCACTCGTGTCAAAAGTGCAGCAATCAATGCGTTTTACAGAATTTTACAGACAGACAGTCAGACAGATAGACCAACAAACAGGTGTACAGACAACGCCCCAAACTACAAGGGACCATGCACGTGACAAGAAAAACTGAGGAAGATTAATGCACTTGGGTTGCAACCTGCTATATGTCACTTTTCGTCGGTGGTTAAAGTCTTTAAAGCGTTAAGAAGATGACTATTCTCAGAATATTGAAATATTTCAAATCACTATCCTACCAGAGGTTTTTTTTTCTATAATCAACAGAGCTTCTATATTCCAGTGATAAAAATAATAGCAGACCTATGACAGCAATTGCTACCTTTTGTCACTACATTGACAGATTGCTACTTTGTCAGCTGCAATAGTCTTAACCCAATCCCTACGAATATTCTGAATTTCTCACATACTTTGCGAAACAGTCCAACAGATTCCCGAAGGCAAAGGGTAAAATCGCTCTCTTTTAAAGTGGTTTGGTCTACGTTGTGTAGAAGGTTTGTGCGCCTAAGTCAAACAGGGTCTTCTCCGCGGAGGCAGAAGGCGATGTGCTCAGTAACCACGCCGGAGTTACCGGGGCAGCGTACAGTGAGAGTACGATGCTCGTGTCCCGCTCGAACTGCGAACCAGAAGGAGACACGTAACACCAGTCCTTACTTGACGCGAGACGAAAAAGTATTTTGAATCACTCAGTCGTCATTTTGTAAGCTGCAATACTCCTTGACCATAGAGGGGGCGTCCTTTAACCGTCTAATTGAGATGTTGCAGCTGTTGTAGGACCCCAACAACATTCTACGCTTAAGTACTAATTCTCTAATTTTGTTAATACAAAGTTTGCTCTAACTGATGTCAGTATACACGTTCATAATCTCTTCCCGATGGTGATGATAAGTAACTATCACTAATGATATTGCACAACGTAGAGCTTCCTGTTGATTTTAATGTCACTTCACAGGAGTGAAGTCAAACTAATATACACGCCACGAGAGACGCGTGCTGCTTATCAATCTATCCCCATCACTATGCAAATTTTATTCATTGAATGCTTGGGTAACTCTTTTGAATTTAGCAAGAATACAGAATATGGTACCTGCACTAAACATTAATAGCAATGTAGAGGGGTTCCGAGTAAAACATTTTCGCTGTCATATCTCCATACTCATATCTTTTTAATGAATTATTTTGACAGAGACCAAGACCATTAACGTTTAATAATAATGCTATAGCATTTTACTGCCGCCTAGTAGTATTCAAATAGAACTATTGCCATTACGGCTATACCTCGAAGGACTTTCGATAACGATGACATTGTACAAAACTAAAATAAAACATAGATGAAATGTCAAAACACGAGCATCAAAATAGTTTGGAAGATATTAGAAAACACTAGGATCATGAGTGTTTATCTCCACAATGAAAAAAAAAAAAACAACAACAACAATAAACTCCTGTCGTTCTCTATAAGCTCTAGACCTATACCGGAAACGTAGCAAGCAATACGCTTAAATAATCTATAAAGCTAATCTGAATCTGAGTGTTGCAGATGTTGTTAATTTACTATGTCGTCAGATGTATTTTCACGCTGTAAACGTTGAATATAAAAAGCTTTTTTTTTTCACGATGGAAGTATGGAATGCAATGCCTTTTGTTTTTCTATTTACAAATAAAACACTACCCTGCGCTAGTTTTTACACAGCTCCCGCTACACGTAATGAGCACAGACTTAGATATTAATCTCAAATATCCATTAACGGGGATATACGTTTACATTCTTCTTTCTTTTGCACTGCCTGATGGCTGAAAGTCAAATTGTACGATTCGGAAAGTCTTAGTCAGTGTAGGTATAAGAGCTTAGAAAATACTCTAGTCTTCATTCTCAAGTTATGGCCATAAGAATTCATATACTGTTTGCCTAAAATAACGCCGCAGACTTGGAATGCATGCGTGAGCTAGAATCAAGAATAGGAGTCCACACATAGGAAGAAAAAAAGGAACATTAAAATCACTCGGCCATACTATTGCAGTACACACAATATCAAAACGGTATCATCTGAATACAAGTTTTGAGCGCACAGGATTCAGGATTTAAACAACAACAACAACAACAACAACAACAATAACAATAAAAACCTCCTGTATAATACGACTATCCTGTCTAACCGTCAGAGATTTTTTTTCTGTTTTTTATTTTCTTTTCTTTTTTAAAGCAGAATGAGGTTTATGTTTATTGCCTTTGGTCAACGTTGGTTAAGGTAATTGAAGTCATAAGATACGAAATGACAGGCACAATGTAGCCGTAAGATTAACATTTTTTTTTAAATACCTTTTCTATGTATGATTATCATATTCCAAACACTTAATAGACAAAGTAAATTGAAATATATTAGTTCTGAGAGGTAGTATCCCATAATTATTTGCGTGCGAAGTACCGGGCGTTAGCAAGCTCTATAAGGCTTACCATGGCCAGGGAGGTGCAAACTGACATCTTGATTTAAGGTGACATCGGGTAGGAATAAAAATTGAGATTTGCGTACTGAAAGGTGACTAGGTAGTTAATTTACATACCCTGATGAGCTAACGGCTATAGAGCAAAGGTCAGAGCTTGTTTAAACTAATCATGCTAATAGTGTCGTATGACATGCAAGGAAGAGAGAAAGGGGGGGGGGGGACGGGAGAGGGACGGGGGTGGAGCGGAGAGAGAGAATGAACACAGTCTAAAGGAAAGAGAAAAACAAAACCAGGATAAACAGTTCGTTCTAACTGCCGCATAAGGAGGTAGATTTATCTACACAAGCCTAAGCAAAGCAAAGCATCGTAATGAAACTTCCATGTTATTCCTTTGAAGATTTCATTCGTTTTTCACATTTTGCCAGCTAACGAGGAACAATGGATACTACCTTTAAAAAGAAAACAACACTGCGCAAAAAACAAAGTTTTATCACGAGCAATTATTACATCACACGTCAAGTCATTTATCTACACACACAAAAACGTGAAAGTCACCTCATCTGGTTTCATTGGTAAGGCATAAGGCAGCGCTCCCTTCGTGAGCGGAAAAAAAAAACAACATTTGCTCATCATAGTGGTCGAAGGCGAGCTCGTGTCTCGTGTCAATGCACCTTTGGTGAAAACATTTGGCTTTACTCTTCAGAGAATCTCCTACATCACTATGTAAGATTCCGAGTTGGTCCCCACTCATTCACGCTTAAAATGGAATGATTCTTCTATTTTCATATTTCATCCTTGAAAATGATATAGTTATTGATGTTTATACCTGCGGTGCTTTTTCGTCTACATGGTCCTCCACGCGCGGGATTTCCGTGAGCTCCGCGCTGACCGTGGTCGGTGCGCTGTCGTCGTTCTTTTCTTCGTCGTCGCTGGGCGG
Organism: Diadema antillarum; assembly: GCF_040938485.1. NCBI lineage: Eukaryota > Metazoa > Echinodermata > Echinoidea > Diadematoida > Diadematidae > Diadema > Diadema antillarum. The sequence goes on along the minus strand of NW_027272345.1, from coordinate 59,167 downwards.
CCTGTAGGTGACGAGGGCAAGGATGATGCAGAGGATGGAGAGGCCCTTGGCGGACTGGAGCATGATGAGGGTGTAGCGGCTGAAGTCGGCGTTGTTGTAGAGCCAGCAGGTCCGGCTGTCATCACACTCTTCCTCCTCCCATATGAGACAGGTGCGGTCGATCAGCGAGCCGAAAATGATTGGGCCTGGAATGGAGCCTAGTCCCCCCAAGAGTGAAAGAATGACCGGAATAACAATACATGCCATTAGGAAAATCATGAAAACAAGACAAACAGACAACATAAAAACTGTAAAAATGCACTGATACATTAAAGTCCCAATTATTCAAGCTTATCTGATAAAAACTGGTTTTGCAATGGCAGAGATACACAAAAAAAAACCAAGTAAAAAAATGTGGTCTAATAAAGGTGAGACCCACCTTGTGTTTATTAGGACCTCTTTGTTTTTGGATTATCTCAGCCATTTGAAAACCAATTTTCATCAAATAAACTTCGAATTGCATACTCTTGAATATGTCATATAAATGGTTTCTAGTTAAAAGTAGAAATAGTTATAAAAAGTTACACTTTAAATCCCAATCTGTCTCAAAACTATGCCATCCCTTTAACGGCACGATCTATTGAATCTTAGTCTCACTGTTTGAAAAGATAGACACCTGTGGGTGACCCACACATAAACTTTGACTTACCTAAACATCTGTAAATGACGGACTGAACACCCAAGGCGAATATCCTCTGCGAGGGAGCGACACATCTTTGAGAGAAACGCACAAACAGACAAACAAACAGGCAGAAAAAGAAACAAACGGAAGAAAAGAAAACAAGATTGTATCAAATAGCTGTAAAAATTTCACGTCATTTCATCAGAAACAGCCGTCCCAAGAATATATTATTTGTGTTTGATTAATTTGGTGCTTATTTACGTCGAAGTAGGGCAATTTGTCAATCAGTTGCAATAAACACAACTCGCTGAAAGAATTTCACAACTTGCATGAACTTGCATAGTTTATTTGTGTTATTGTTTTGTTTTTGTGTGGGTGCTACGAGTGTTCAAACATTATCATAAGATATACACTGTAAAGTTTTTTGACTGCCAGTTGTAAGGTAGTGATGGAATTGCATTTATGTAATGATTTGGGTTTCTTTTGTCGTTATTCTAAATAATAAAAGCTTTGCGCTTGTCGTCATTTCTCCGCCACGGAACGCGAATCCGCCCCCCCCCCCTCCACACACACACACACACACAATAAAGATTACATCAGAAATATGGCTTACTGTATGAACAGAAATCGAGTTGCAAATCATTTGAGTAAGATTTTGATGCAAACTACAGTCGATCTAAAGTCTCTAATTTATGAGGTGATAGATACATTTAGGGGCAGGGAGGTTTCAGAGGCTTTGCAAACGTCAAGAAATTTTGCATGGTTGACGAGTAATGTCTCCCAAGATCAGAACATAGTGTATGAAATCTTACAATAATAATTATACACTTCAGGGCTTTTTAAGATAGAAATGAAAACTAGTCCTATGTCGTCTGAGATATGCGCTCCCCTTTTGTGCCGAGAATAACGGTTGGATTTCTTTTTTTTAGGTCCAAACAAATCCACTGGGATTCCGCAATACTGTTTTCATCATAAAGAAGTTTCCAGTTTTATCAGTTTAACGAAAGGTCTGATGAATTACCTATCTCTACAATATACCGGCTTTTATGGAATCTAATTTTGATAGTTCCAAAAGGGACACACGAACTTTAAAGACATAATTTACCATTTGCAGATGAAACAAAAACCGAGCATTGTTGCTTTAAAATAATTCTAAAATGTGAGTTGGGGATAGAAACAACCACTGTAAAAATCTGAATCCGTATAATCGATGTTAAGTGTTGTTAAATAAACAAAATGTGAACAATAGTTATAATAAAAATGTTTCCAGACTAAACCGTCTACAGTTACGGATTATTGAGAAATACACTTTTTACAATTTTTTTTTGTGTATTATGCAGATAGGTCCCTGGGCTGCCACGTGCTGAAGCTTTTGCTTATAGTGACAGTCCTTCTTCCGCATAATTTCTCAGATGATTATTTGGAAAATTGGTAATACGATTTATATTTTGTTAATGAAATTAATTTACACATCGACTTTTCTTCTTTGAATCATGTACTTGTAATCTGCTTACTGATATTCCATGTGATATTACTGAAAATAATCTTGATTTATGTATGAAATTGTGTTGGAAGAAAAATCAAACAAACAAACAAACAAACACTGATATCATATCATAATATGCACTTATATGGTAGGATGTTTTGTGACGCAACAGACCTACACATATGCATCAAATGTGATATTTTGAACATTTTTTAAATCACTGCTCCATATAAGGTAAACAGGACCTTTGAAGCAACACTTTAGTTGGGTGTGTGTGCTTACCTTAGCGTGGCGGTCAGTTGAGGAACCGCTATCATAGACGTGACCGTGATAAGAAGAAAGGCTATGACGACAAACATCGTTTGTGACTGACAGCTGTATTCACACCGGCCCCCTGTCCCGTGGCCGTACCCGACCGTCTCGTTGGCGGCTGAAGGTATGCAAGCGCAGTCGTAGTATGTCTGCGGGATGTATCAAAAATGACGTGCAACATGGTCAAAGGACGTTACAAACCACCCCTGTCACACACACAAACAAAAATAAAAAAGACCATAACTACCACCACCACCACAACAACAACAAACAAACAAACAACAACAACAACAGTAGTAGTATAGCAGTAGCAGCAGCAGCAACAACAACAACAATAGCAAATCTACGGTAGGCTCGATATAACAATCGAATGTAGGCTAATAGAATAAAATGAAGGTGTTATCAGTCTGTGTGTTTTGGTGTATATAATATAATAAGAAATTTCCTTTACTTTTGCAAAATGACACAATGTTTCCGTGCAGTTTTGGGCCATATGAAGGTATAAGCTTATCATCACGTTGAATAGACCGATCATCGCGGAATACAAATTTATACTTGATTAGGTTTTTATTTGTCGTATGAAACACTAACAGTGAGTGCTCAACATTAAAACAGACACAGTGCCAAAGCACAGTCATGTGGCTATACTTGGACTTATCTGGGATAATTGCACTTATTGTTGTTGTTTGTTGTTGTTGTTGTTGTTGTTGTTTGTTTTTTTTACTTTTTAAATCATGAAAGTGCTTACCACTGACGAGTCGTCGTCTGAAGAGTTTTTAAACGAGCATCCCGCGTGGCACGGCGAGTAGTACAAAACATCATCATGTCCACATACGGGTTGGAAGTCGTGCGTACATTTACAATCCTCATTGCAGACATTGTCAACCGGGAAATCCTGATCGCCGGACCCGGGGCTGTTATGAGTGGAATTTAGCACGTGAGACACAGACAAGTAAACAGACAGACAGACAGATACATGCATACATATATACAGAACAAAGCATGAAACAAGAGAGAAAGAGAACAAGTTAAACACGTAGGAGGAAAGAAGATAAAAATTAAACAGAAGAAGATATCTTATCATTTATCAAAGTGGAATTAAACAATGTGAAACTTTTACATCCTCCGTTTCAGACCTACAAAGATGCATTTTGCGATAAGAATCAAGGTCTGGCTTTTCCACGGTTATTCAGCATTATTTCTCGTCATCTTTGGACACTATAGTGACTGTCCCAGCTTTGAACTTAAGAATAAACCGGAATTTCATCATTATTAATGTCCTTTTTTGTTGCTGTTATAGTGAAAATTTTTAAGGAGTTGTAATGAGATGGAATGATTATGTAAACTATCACGATTACCCATACTTTATTGGGATCTTCCATCTGTTAGAGACTTCAGAAAGATTGTCTTCTGTTTTTTGAGGGGCCCGGGGTATGCCTTGTTATTCTCAGTAGTGGTTGATTTATTGCTGTTCTTAATCCCCCATATTGTACTTGAAGAATGTTTAATGAAGATAATTGTCCGTTTAGTATTTCAAGTAAGCAGTGGATCCTCTGACTAATCATTAGCACACGATAGTAATTAATACAAGGCAGATAAGAGAACATTTAAAGGAAAATACTTTACATCAATAAGCTTACGAGTATACATGTCGCACAGATACTATACCCCGATGTTTAACGAATGAAAACTTTATGCTGGGATTACAACGAACTAAAATCTCTGCGAGCAACCTCTTGACTAAAAGCAAAAGTACATTGAGCTTTGCCCATCTAACACTATGAAGTGGCATTGATTGCAAGAAAATTGCAAACTAAAGCACAAAAAGGGGTAAAGAGCCTGGATAGAAAATTCTTTCCTTTGATTATGAAGCGATAAGTCTACTTTCAAACAAACAAAAAAGTTAAAAAGCAAGATATTACCATCTCCTCTGACCCACAAAAACTGAATTACGTAGGAGCAAAATCGGGCAAATGCTTACCTAATTTTGTAATCCACCGTAACTCCGGCAAAGTCGATGCTTTCACAGCTCATAAAGAAGACGAATTGAAGACCCAAACTACAGATGAGCACGCCGAGAGTGAACCTCAGCATACCTTTGTATTTTAGGTCAAATCGCTTGACCACCCAGCCACCGAAGAGGGCGCCAATAAAACTTGACGGAGTGACGATGATACCTGAAAGGTAAGTGAAAAGAGATAATGGCTGTGATCCAAAATATTTGCCAGGAGAAAATAGGGACACGGTTAGAGAAGGAGAAGACGAAGAGCAAGAAGTAGGCGACTACTTTATACATCAAGGTTTATCATTCATATTTGTTATTTCAAACACTTACATAATAAGGTAAAGTCTATGACACTTTCTTCAACTGAATTGTCACCTTAGTAGTGATGCTGCGAAAAATGGCTGCGATAGGTAAAAGATGCGAAGATTACTCTCAAAACATTGTGATTAATTCAAGTCTCACAGTGCAATAAACGATGTCAGTTTAACTCTCTCAGTACAACAGACGACTTTTTTTTTTTTTAATGGGGAATAATCCTAATTTGAACGTTTCAACCTTATGGCCTGCAAAATGCCATTTCCGGGAGGATTTTATCCCCTTTGGAACATGGGAACGATCATTCCAAATATCAAGTCCAGTTCTTTTAAATGATGCAAATCTTTGTTAGGAGATCATATGCTTTTAACGAAGCATACCTTTTGGAGCAAGTTAAATCAAATCAAATCAAATCAAATCAAATCAAAACGAAACAAATCAAATCAAATCGAATCGAATCGAATCGAATCAAATTAAATTGTCAGGAAATATAATAAAAACGAGTCAAATCAATATCAAATAAAGCCATTTACAGACATCGCAACGAGTTGAATCAAGTCGATTCAAATCGCTATCGAATAGTGCCTGTTCAACTCCGGTAAGATCAAATGAAATGATATCAAAATCAATATTACTCTGACCCCTTACCCGCCAAAATGGCTGCCTGGCCCGACGTCAGGTTGAACTGCGACTCCATGTACTTTGGGCCGAAGACGCCCACGGCGACTAGGATGAAGGTCTCGCAGGCCGTGGAGATGTTGTTAAACATAAATGGCAGGTTCTTGATCAGCATCCACAAGGCGCGGGGAAACTGGGCGATCGACCCCCAGCCGGTCTTCGTCTCAAACTCCATCCCACGCTGGGTCTCGTGCTTGCGCTGGGCGAAGACTTTTTTCCCGCCTTGTGGGTATTTAAAAAAAAGGTTTGTTTTAATATATTAATAAGGTCTTCTTTATCCAGGGTAGCCTCTTCAGTGTTGCCACTGCTCTACCAGAGGGTCCTACCATTATAACCACCCTAACGTTGCCCGGTACCCATTTATACACCGGAGTCGAAAGGGAAATGGTGGGTAAAAACATCTTCAGGTGTGAGTTTCTTCAATTTGTCTCCCTTTACAAATTTAACAATACAGATCTGTACAGTTCAGCAGTTGCGATCTTAACAAATTCACATTGTAGAGGGAGACAAATTGAAGAAACTCTCACCTGAACCTTCACCCTTCTGAATAATATCTTTCTTTCTTTCAAAAACATCTTGTCCAAGGACGTAACCGCTGGGAGGGAATCGAACTCGGGTCCTCCGATTGGGGATCGGGAGTCTTATATCCACTATAATCATAATACCACAGCGCCCCCATAGTTTTTAAGAGTAGCAATAAGGATTTCGTAATGCCTGTAAGCTGAATATAATCAGTCACTTCGAGCTTGTTTCCATATTACGTGAGAACAGCAAAGATTGTTATCATTTAATGTGAAGACTAAATACTCTGTAGATCTCGATCTAGACCCTAAATGAATTCGGTATTGGTCAAGTTGTGTGAGTGCCGCTGCTCGCGACGATTCGATTCGTACACGTTCGTCATTGAGTGTGTGCACGGGCTGTGAAAGTTTTGCCTGCCGTGGTAGACCCTCATCGAATAGTACATGTGTAAATTGATAAGTATGTAAACGAGTGCGAAAAACAAAACAATGCAAAACAAAAAATCTGACAAGGAGGAGAGGGGGAAGAGAGAGAATCATATTCACAGGAAAGAGACAAAAAAACAATGAATATTCTGTGATATCTCATCAGTCATGCGCAACAGTGATCAATGTTATTGCGGGTTCCATATGGAAGACCGGATGCACAACTGTATTGGTGTAGGCTACCTATATAAAATGATGGGGATGTATTTATTTCTCAGCCCCCAACCCCCTCTGTTATATTTGTTGCTATTAAAGGCCCCTAAATTTATCTTCAGACTGATGGTATATTATTTTGTTTCTCAAACCTACCCCTCTTTTCTTCATACTAGTTTCAAAGATTCACTGTGCATATGCATTTTCCGACCTCTCTCGACCCCTTCCTTTTTCAAATGCATGACTCGTGTATTTCTTCCCTTCCTCGATCACTGCTTGAATTATCATACAATTTATTTGTTTCTTACGACTTTCTCTGCCTCTCCCCTCCTCTCTTTCTCATTTCAAAACTTCACAATGTTTGTCTACATTTTTTTTCTACATTGATCAGTTTGTCTAGAAACACTGTACAGTCACGTGCAAATTAGTATGAAGGAAAATTATACCACTATTGCATTAATTCATTATCACTTTATTCACTTCTTTTTGTTCAAACACTTTTTTCATGAAGGTTTATACAGAGATAACCTGATCCTCCAATATCCAAGAAGTATTGTAATACAAACTAGAACTATCACTCAATGTGATCTATACCCCCTACTAACAAAGTAACTGACATTTGCCATATCTCACGTCAAGTGCTCAAAACCTGAGTGAGTAAAGTAAATAAATCAACAATTTCTATGATTTTCATTAGAAATACTTTTACCATAGTAACACAATGTTTAACATTAAAAAAAAATAAAGTTTGCCCAGCTAAATATCATAACTGTCACCGCGATGTGCCAAATCTCAAGTCAAATGCTCAAAACTGAGGGAGTTAAGTGAATTCATGATGTCATTGTATTACGATTTTCATTCAAAATAAACTTAGGCTGTCACCATATTGTGTCGAGCCCACTAATGTCAATAATATTCGACCACTAATGTGGCTGTCGTATCTTTAAGCATTTACACTCCCAATACAATGTGCCATAATTCAGTCAGATCATTTGATTTTCTTTATTCCGAGTGGTTCCCAATCGACGTGTTCTCTTACTCTTTTCTTTAATCTGTATACACGCAATCTCAGTTTTATATTCGAAAAGACACACTGTATGTTCCATTCTCTTGCAAAACAAAAAGAAATGACTGTATTTCATTTTTGTAACATATGATCGATGCAGAAAATTCCGGATAAATTCATTTGAATTTGGATCGTGTAATGTCATAACAACCACTAATGTCATAAGACGACGACAAATGTCATAACGACCACTAATGCCATGACACGTCAACGACAAATGTCACAATGACCACTTTAATGTCATAACACGTCGACGACAAATCTCACGATGACCACTAATGTCATAACACGTCGACGACAAATGTCATAGCGACCAATAATGTCATAACGTCGACGACAAATGTCAAAATTTCCATTTTTTGCTGCAAATGTCATAAGACGTCGACGACAATAATGTCATAACCATAATCTCATAACACGTCGACGACAAATGTCATAACGACCACTAATGTCACAACACGTCGACGACAAATTTCATAATGACCACTAATGTCATAACACGTCGACGAGAAATGTCATAACGAACCAATAACGTCGACGACAAATGTCGAAATTTCCATTTTTACTGCAAATGTCATAACACGTCGACGACAAATTCATAGCGACCACTAATGTCATAACATGTCGACGACAAATATCAAAATCGGATTAACCACAAATGTCATAACACGTCGACGGCAAATGTCAAAATTTCAGTTTTTACTGCAAATATCATAACATGTCGACGACAAATATCATAACGACCACTAATGTCATAACACGTCGACGACAAATTTCATAATGACCGATAATGTTCTAAGACGTCGACGACAAATGTCATAACCACTAATCTCATAACACGTCGACGACAAAATAAATGTGAACATTTGTTTTTTTACTGTAAATGTCATAACACGTCAATGACAAATGTCATAACGACCACTAATGTCATAACACGTCGACGACAAATTTCATAATGACCAATAATGTCATTAGACGTCGACGACAAATGTCATAACCACTAATCTCATAACACGTCGACGACATAATGTCAAAATTTCTGTTTTTACTGCAAATGTCATAACACGTCAATGACATAATGTTAAAATCGAATTAACCACAAATTTCATACCGCGTCGACCACAAATGTCATAGGACCTAACGCATCACAGGGGAGGATCCAGGAATTCTGTAAAGGGGAGGCACCTTAACAAAATCAAAGGTTGATGCAACCTCCTCCCTTTTTGAGTTGTATTTCTTTTATTTTAACAAAAATAGAGACGGGGAGGGGCGCCGCGCCCCCTCTAGATCCGCGACTGCTTCAGCCACAGGTTAATGGTAAAACCCGATGCTTGCATTACAGGGAGGCGACTTTTCAAAACTACAAGCTGGCGCAACCCCTATTTTTTTCTTTTTATTTCTGTTGTTTTAACAAAAACAGAAAGGGGGCATCAGAGGGAGATGCACCCGTCTCGATCCGCTATTGCGTCATCCACAAATGTCAAAACTCATTGCTTGCATTTCATGGGCGGATCAAGGAATTCCGTAAAGGGGAGACACCTTTTCAAAATGAAAGGCTGGCGCAACTCCATCCCCCTAATTATGTTCTTCTTATTTAATTTGTTTAAAAAAAAAGAACAGAAAAATGGAGGGGTGCGGCAGTCTTTACTTTTGTAAAGGCGCCTCCCCTTTACGGAATTCCGTGATCCACCTCTGTGACGCATTCTGAAATTTGTGATAAATTTGGAAAATTTGACATTCATGGTCGACGCGTTATGAAATTTGTGGTTAGTTCGATTTTAACATTTGTCATCGACGTCTTATAATATTTGTGGATAATCAGACTTTGATATTTGTCCGATGTTACGACTTTTGACGTCGACGTGTTATGACATTAGTAGTCGTTATGAAATGTGTCGTCAACGTGATGACATTTGCAGTAAAAATGGAAATTTTGATATTTGTCGTAGACGTGTTATGACATTTGTGGTTAATCCGATTTTGACATTTGTCGTCGACGTGCTAATCCGATCTTTACATTTATCGTAGACGTGTCATGACATTACAGTGGTCATTATGACATTGTCGTCGACATGTCATGACATTAGTGGTCGTTATGACATTAATGTCGTCGTCATCTTATGACATTAGGGAGCTTTAGATTTTAGACGCGCGGACGTTCAAAGGGGAAAAAAAACATGTTCTGAGCGTGCGCAGAAACGTACGTCAAGTTGACGTGCGCTTCTGCGCACGCTCAGACCATGTTTTTTTTTTTTTTCCCTTTGAACGTCCGCGCGTCTAAAATCTAAAGCTTCCTGTTAGTGGTTGTTATGACATTACACGATCCTAATTCAAATGAATTTATCCGGAATTTTCTGCATCGATCATATGTTACAAAAATGAAATACAGTCATTTCTTTTTTGTTTTGCAAGAGAATGGAACATACAGTGTGTCTTTTCGAATATAAAACTGAGATTACGTGTACAGATTAAAGAAAAGAGTAAGAGAACACGTCGATTGGGAACCACTCGGAATAAAGAAAATCAAATGATCTGACTGAATTATGGCTCATTGTATTGGGAGTGTAAATGCTTAAAGATACGACAGCCACATTAGTGGTCGAATATTATTGACATTAGTGGGCTCGACACAATATTGTGACAGCCTAATTTTATTTTGAATGAAAATCATAATACAATGACATCATGAATTCACTTAACTCCCTCAGTTTTGAGCATTTGACTTGAGATTTAGCACATTGTGTTGCTATGGTAACAGTATTTCTAATGAAAATCATAGAAATTGTTGATTTATTTACTTTACTCACTCAGGTTTTGAGCACTTGACGTGAGATATGGCAAATGTCAGTTACTTTGTTAGTAGGGGGTATAAATCACATTGAGTGATAGTTCTAGTTTGTATTACAATACTTCTTGGATATTGGAGGATCAGATTATCTCTGTATAAACCTTCATGAAAAAAAAAGTGTTTGAACAAAAAGAAGTGAATAAAGTGATAATGAATTAATGCAATAGTGGTATAATTTTCCTTCATACTAATTTGCACGTGACTGTACAGTGTTTCTAGACAAACTGATCAATGTAGAAAGTAGTCTTGTTAACAAACATTGTGAAGTTTTGAAATGAGAAAGAGAGGAGGGGAGAGGCAGAGAAAGTCGTAAGAAACAAATAAATTGTATGATAATTCAAGCAGTGATCGAGGAAGGGAAGAAATACACGAGTCATGCATTTGAAAAAGGAAGGGGTCGAGAGAGGTCGGAAAATGCATATGCACGTGAGTCTTTGAAACTAGTATGAAGAAAAGAGGGGCAGGTTTGAGAAACAAAATAATGTACCATCAGTCTGAAGATAAATTTAGGGGCCTTTGATAGCAACAAATATAATAGAGGGGGTTGGGGGCTGAGAAATAAATACATCCCCATCATTTTATATAGGTAGCCTACACCAATAAAGTTGTGCATCCGGTCTTCCATATGGAACCCGCAATAACATTGATCACTGTTGCGCATGACTGATGAGATATCACAGAATATTCATTGCTTTTTTATCTCTTTCCTGTGAATATGATTCTCTATCTTCCCCCTCTCCTCCTTGTCAGATTTTTTGTTTTGCATTGTTTTGTTTTTCGCACTCATTCGATGAGGGTCTACCACGGCAGGCAAAACTTTCACAGCCCGTGCACACACTCAATGACGAACGTGTACGAATCGACTCGTCGCGAGCAGAGGCACTCACACAACTCTTCGCAACGAACCCGAGCGGAGTAAGCATAGACGTATTACTAGCGGTTTCATTGAATTTAATTGCGAAAAGCCACAGGCTTGCGTGTAAATAAAAAATACCCGCGTAGTTTTTACTTACACGCAAGCCTGTGGCTTTTGGCAATCAAATTCAATAAAACCGCTCGTAAAACGTCTATGCTTACTCCGCTCGGGTTGTGTGCACAGATATTCTGTGGTTGTGTGTTGCGAAGAGTTCTGTGAGTATTTCTGTGGTCTCGCGACGATTCGATTCGTACACGTTCATCAGTGAGTGTGTGCACGGGCTGTGAAAGTTTTGCTCGCCGTGGTAGACCCTCATCCAATAATTACTAGTAGTACGTATAAATACGTATAAAAACGGGTGAGAGTGCGAAAAATAAGACAATACAAAACAAAACAAAAAATCTGACAAGAAGGAGGAGGAGGGGGGGGGGGGGGAGAGAATCATAAGGAAAGAGATAAAAAAGCAATGAATATTCTGTGATATCTCATCAATCATGCACAACAGACCACAACTTTATTGGTGTATGATGGGATGTGTAGGCCCCTAATGGGCTACCTGCAGTGACCAAAGATTACATAGTTAACGCTTATATATATATATATATATAATATATATATATATATATATATAATAATATATATATATAGTAGAGCAGATAAGCCGAAAAATTGTGCAAAATTTGACTAAAGCATGAAACTTTCACCAGTGTTAGTACATGTTATAAGATTCATTTTAAGATCGGGAGGTAAGTCTGAATTGACCTCTGATGACCTCCAAAGGTCAATGACCTCAAAATTTGATAAAAATTGATATTTTGCGTCATTAATTAATGTTAAATATGGTAATGATGTACTAAAGACTCATTTTTCTTACAGTGGAATTGTCATCTTCATGTTCCATAGAACCCTGACAGGTTTACCTTTGACCTCTGATGACCTGCAGAGGTCAATGACCTCAAAATATCAGAATATTGATATTTTGTCATTGATTAATGATAAACACGGCAGATCCTTGACAGGTTTTTAGCTTTGACCTCTAATGACCTCCAGAGGTCAATGACCTCAAATTATCAGAATTTTGATATTTGGTGCAATTGGTTGATGATAAACATGATAACGATGTCCTAAACATTCATTTGTGTTACAACTGAATCCTTTCTTATTCCTCAGATCAAGGGAAATAATTTACACGTCTCTGCCTTTGACCGCTGAGGTTTGTGACAGGTCAATGACCTCAAAATATCAAAATACACGTGTATTGATATTTGATGTATATTCAATGGTTAACTGTATACCTGGTGTGCAATTATGCATTATGCTATTAGCATTTATGCTACAAGAAGTGTCTTCTCATCCCACAGAACATTGGCCATTACGGTACCCTATGTATATCCAACTTTGACCTTCAAGGACAATGTGAGGTCAGACTTTTAGAATATCAAAATTTGTGTAGGATTGCAAATATTGATGTTTGGCTTCATTGGTTTAATCCTGAATGTTTAATCATGTACAAATCACGCCTTGACGTTATAATCAAAGTATATCTATGCATATTCCACAAAGCATTGGTTCATAGTAACAGGTCTCAGGAATGTGAGCAGTCAATTACTTCAGAAATGAAGCTTGCGTGCCTTCATCAGTGATGGCAGTGACCTCAAATATAATATTTATGTTTGGATTATGCAGACTAGTGTCAGAGGACAGAATTTTGTGATGATAAAGTGTATTATATTGCACAGGCTTGGTGTGCCTAGGGTTTAATACAGAGTGCCACACAGGGAAACAAACACTCTGTTGTTTTTGGAGAGAGATAAGAACTGGCCAGTGGCAGCATACAGTTGCCATGGGACCGCCATCCCATGCTACTAATTCCCCAGGTAGTTTCACTTCACAACTTTGGGGCATGTGTACTTGCACATGTTAAAAAATATAGTCCTGTCTGTTGATTAATGTCGAGGGTTACATATGCTATGGGAGAGACAAGAATGAGCATGTGCTTTGTAAATTATAGTTAAGGTTATTCAGAATATGAAAATAATAACCAGGAATATAATTTTTACGGGAAGGAGGAGTGATATTTTGGTGAGTGATCAGTCACAGAAAGTGTTGAGCCAAACAGTTCCGGTGGTCTGGGGCATTGCACCTTGCTCTGCAGAGAAGGGGAGAGGCAATCACAGGTCACGTGGAGGAAATCTGCTGTAAGTAGGCTTGTATTTCGTTTTCTAAATGATATTTCTGTTGGGTACATGATTTATGTATGCATTATGCTTATTGTGTGTGAAGTTTAGAAGTAATGTGAATGCATATTACGGCTTTATAGAGTAGATGAAATGTTGAGGTGAACGGAGTCATTGTCCTCTTAGCCATTGACCCTGTGTGTTAGCTGCATACAGAGTACACAGCAGTGCACTCAACCACACACTTTGCACAGAGTAGTGGGAGTAAAGTTACGTGATTTACACCATGCGATGGAGTTTGTAAAGTGGGAGAATATTGGTTTGAATGAATGGAAGTTGTAGTAATCATTATTATTGGCTCATTTGAATGTCATGTTTATATGATGAGAGTATGTATGGTACATCAGACTTTCACAAATGTGAGCAAGTCAGTTAGAGCACATGTAGGTGCCAGACAACACGTGAGGTTGGCATCTTTTCTACCTCCATGCATGAACGCACATTTTTCAGAAGTTATCGTGCGTATGGAAAACATTTGACTTAGGGGGCGCTCTCATGTAAACAGTGAATTAAAGATGGCCGCGCCCATGGTATCGGTATGTGTATAAAACTGCCCACCTGTTGAGGCATTATCCAGTTGGGAGCATACACTGGCGTAGCCAGGGGGGGGGGGGGGGGGGGGCGATGGGGGCCGCGATCGCCCCCCCTAAGATTTGGACCGGGGATTTGGGAGGCGGAAAAAAAAAATGCGCGTATACTGTATATGCATGCACATGAAGCGGGTCTCCTTTGCAACCTTTCATCAAATAAGATATTTTTTGAATATTTCACTCAAAATGTGCACCAGATCGTTGAATTTCAATTCAAAATATGCAAAATCTCTCGTGCTTGGGAGGGGGATACCCCCTCCCAAACCCTCCCCCTCTGTGCCTCTTTCCATAGCTTAGTACACTTTTTAGATTTACAAAAAATTATGAATAATTCTGAGTCCACAAGACGTATCACTTATATTACGAAAACTCAAGGTTCCCTCATGTATAAGGGGAATTTCCCCTTTTAATCGACCCTTTCCTCCCTCAGCCTCCCCCCAATCAGTTTGTGTGTGTGTGTGTGTGTGTGTGTGTGTGTGATTTCCCAAATGTTGATTCCATCAAAAATGCGTAGATGAGATATCTCAATTTCAACCTTAAAAAGGCAAAAGCTCGATCGGAAGGGAAGGGTGGGGATAACACTCGCCCACGCCTTCTCCCTGCTCCCCCGCCCCTCCCCCCCCCCCTTCCACTATGCATAGAAGTATAGACTGTGGCTATACCCAGATCGCTTTATTTCAATTCCAAAAACGCAAAAGCTCCGCGAGCGGGAGGAGGAATCCCCCTTCCTCTATATACCTCACTAGACTTTATACATACACACAGATGGTGCACATTCGGAATAAGAGCTAAATTCCGTGATTTTATCACTTCGATGAAAAAGTATTGCACCAAAAATTTGCAACAGATCGCTGAATTTCAGGTCTGAAAACGCAAAATCACCTTCGTGTGGGAGGGGATATGCCCCTATCTACACCCTCGTGTGCATGCTTTTTCTGTTTGACTGCTGAACAGACAGTGTTCATGATATTCAGTGTAAGAATTAATACAAGAAGATTATTTAAATGATAGCATTTTATAGGCAAATTGTTCAATGATAATCTACATCAAAATATACTGCAACCTTAAACAAGTGGGACTGTTTCACGTCGATAAAACGCGCAAAAACATGCATCAAATTGCACCATTTGCAACATCAAAATGCAAAAAGTTCTTACCGTGGGAGGGGGACACCCCCTCCCCTCCCCCTCGCTCGCTCTGCTCGCTCGGGTTCAGTCGCGTTCATGATATTCAGTGAAAAGAATTAATACAAGAAGTGTATTTAAATTATACCATTATATAGGCAACTTGTTCAATGATAATCTACATCAAAATATGCTGCAACCTTAAACAAGTGGGACTGTTTCAACTCGTTAAAACACGCAAAAACATGCATCAAATTGCACCATTTGCAACATCAAAATGCAAAAAGTTCTCACCGTGGGAGGGGGACACCCCCTCCTCTCCCCCTCGCTCGCTCTGCTCGCTCGGGTTCAGTCGCGTTCATGATATTCAGTGAAAAGAATTAATACAAGAAGTGTATTTAAATTATACCATTATATAGGCAAATTGTTCAATGATAATCTACATCAAAATATGCTGCAACCTTAAACAAGTGGGACTGTTTCAACTCGTTAAAACACGCAAAAACATGCATCAAATTGCACCATTTGCAACATCAAAATGCAAAAAGTTCTCACGTGGGAGGGGGGACACCCCCCTCCCACACCCTCCCCTCCCCCTTCACTCGCTCCACTCGCTCGGGTTCAGTCGCGTTCATGATATTCAGTGAAAAGAATTAATACAAGAAGTGTATTTAAATTATACCATATTATAGGCAAATTATTCAATGATAATCTACATCAAAATATACTGCAACCTTAAACAAGTGGGACTGGTTCAACTCGTTAAAACACGCAAAAACATGCATCAAATTGCACCATTTGCAACATCAAAATGCAAAAAGTTCTCTCCGTGGGAGGGGGGACACCCCCTCCCCTCCCCCTCGCTCGCTCTGCTCGCTCGGGTTCAGTCGCGTTCATGATATTCAGTGAAAAGAATTAATACAAGAAGTGTATTTAAATTATACCATTATATAGGCAAATTGTTCAATGATAATCTACATCAAAATATGCTGCAACCTTAAACAAGACCAGTGGGACTGTTTCAACTCGTTAAAACACGCAAAAACATGCATCAAATTGCACCATTTGCAACATCAAATTGCACCATTTGCAACATCAAAATGCAAAAAGTTCTCACCGTGGGAGGGGGGACACACCCCTCCCACACCCTCCCCTCCCCCTTCACTCGCTCCACTCGCTCGGGTTCAGTCGCGTTCATGATATTCAGTGAAAAGAATTAATACAAGAAGTGTATTTAACGTATACCATTTTATAGGCAAATTGTTCAATAATAATCTACACTAAAATATACTGCTACCTTAAACAAGTGGGGCTGTTTCACGTCGATAAAACGCGCAAAAACATGCATCTAATTGCACCATTTGCAACACCAAAATGCAAAAAGTTCTTACCGTGGGAGGGGAACACCCCCTCCCACACCCTCCCCTCCCTCATCGCTCGCTCCGCTCGCTCGGGTTCAGTCGCGTTCATGATATTCAGTGAAAAGAAGTCATACAAGAAGTGAATTTGAATTATACCATATTGTAGGCAAATTATTCAATAATAATCTACATCAAAATAAACTGCTACCTTAAACAAGTGGGACTGTTTCACGTCGATATAACGCGCAAAAACATGCATCAAATTGCACCATTTACAACATCAAAATGCAAACAGTTCTCACCGTGGGAGGGGGACACCCCCCTCCCACACCCTCCCCTCCCCCTTCACTCGCTCCGCTCGCTCGGGTTCAGTCGCGTCCATGATATTCAGTGAAAAGAATTAATACAAGAAGTGTATTTAACTTATAGCATTTTATAGGCAAATTGTTCAATAATAATCTACATCAAAATAAACTGCTACCTTAAACAAGTGGGACTGTTTCACGTCGATATAACGCGCAAAAACATGCATCAAATTGCACCATTTACAACATCAAAATGCAAAAAGTTCTTACCGTGGGAGGGGGGACACCCCCCTCCCACACCCTCCCCCCCCCCCCTCGCTCGCTCCGCTCGCTCGGGCTCGGTCGCTTCGCTCCATCGCAGACTAACCGCCCCCCCCCCCCCCCTAAGATGAAATCCTGGATACGCCGTTGGGAGCATACTTGCTTATTTACCATTTAATCTTAGAACCATGTTGTATGAGATGACATACAGCGGTGTGAATGTTATGGTTTGGAAATCACCATGATAAGGACCATTCGTGTATGTATGTTTCTTTTATTTAGGATAATTTCCGCTGTGTATCAGCAGCATGAGCAGTGAGGAGACAGCTTATCGTACGAGGCTGATAGCTATTGTGACCTGTTCAGAAGACAAGTGACGTTTGACTTTGGGTATAAATATGTTTCAATTTCCTTACACATTTATGCAAGTTCATGGAGTGGAACATGTTGTCCATTATTACAATTTGTTGTTGACTATGCAAGTTGCATTTAAGCTTACTAGTCAGTAATAATGTGGGTTCCAGTATATCAAAACCAAGTGTAGGTTTTATTGAGAGAATGAGGTGACTATAAGGATTTGATAACGGTTAACATCTATAACTAGGAGAATAAGTTTGTTTTATGTTTTCATACACAAATTATTGGTATGACACAATGCTAGTATGTGATGTGTAACTTGGCAAACTAGAAGGTTTGGCATGGATTATGCTAAACAAGGCTACTGAAGAAATGAAAGCAGTTGATAATGTTTTGGAAATGATACAGCTGTAGTTCAACTTTTCATTTCATTTGAAGGAGTTGATATGCATTTGACACTGATGATGCAACATAAAGCAGTTACGGTGTACGATTCAGCGGTATTGTAAACCATGATGGAAATTATTATAGATCACTGATAGTGAGGAAGAGCTATGCATATTGAGTTACAGTTTTAATTACAGTATTACAGTAACTCTTGTGGACTGAGATAAACAACTGAGAGTTTTTGTGATTGTGTTAGAACCAAGTGTAACTAGCTAACGCATTGCTGATGTTATCATGGCATATACAAAGTGTGTTATGATGTTGGTTTTTTCTCTGCTTGTTCTTTGCAGGGTTTCTTTTTTTTGTCTGTTTTATTACTTCGGTAATAAACGTGCATATTACTGCAGGTCAACTGGTACGCTCATTTATTTGAGTACTCCCGGGTATCTAAACCAACCCACCCCCTAGGGCACATAACAGCCCCCATCCCCCGACACTAGCTTGCATGAAATTATATGCAACATTATCCAATTTGCACTGGACAAAATTTGTACTTGTACGCTTAAACATGGAATGTGGGGAGAGGAGTACCATATTTTGGGTTGATGCTTAATAGTTTGTGAACAGGCATATGGCAAACTAAGTCCCTTGAACTGGATGAAAGGGTGACAGATGCTAAGTAGAAAACAACAGGCCCACCTCATCAGGTGTACGTCACAAGCCAAACAACCCGAGTCGTACAGCACATGAGTTACGCAGCCCACGAGTCATACATCCCGTGACCTAAACACTAGATGAACAAGGTCAATGAGCTCGACATCAAATATAGTAGGCCCACAAGCTGTGCGGTCCGCGAACTCGACACTCGACGAAAACAAGGCCCACGAGATTAATATATGTATTACATCAGAAAGCTTAATCTATTCAGTGTAGGTCTTGTGGACCTCCCCCTCCCCCCATGTGTCGGACCCTTATGGGCCTGGTTTGCCTATACTATAAGCAGGGCTCGACACTAACGGTGGCCCGGTGGCCCGGGGCCACCAAAAACGCACATCGGGCCACCAAAATTTCAGAAATGAAGACTTTGGTGGCCTGATCGCGCCACCAAAAAATGTCGGATGTTTGCCTTTGGGCCACCAAAAATAAAAGTTAGTGTGGAGCCCTGCTATAAGTGTCAAGCTCATGGGCAATGCTACCTAGTTTCGAGCTGGCGGGTCTGTGTAGGTCAGTGTCAAGCTCGTGGGCTGTATGGTTCCGATGAATAACTCATGGTCCTGGAGCATATAAGTGACGTCATGGACCATTTGGAAAGCGACATACTGTGAGGCATAACATGCATTCCACATGAAGCAACCCTGTGTCTTGCAACTTGCTATTGTCATCCAATTAAGTTTGGGTCATTACGTCAGGCAATTTTGGGCATTTTTTTAATGACCCCTGTAGGTACCCTCAATTCAAAATAGGAGTGGAACTACTATTTACTCTAATTGTCTTCTTTATGCTCGATACTCCTTAACACTTGGGCCTGGCCAAGAGTTGTGTCCCCATGCCCAAATATTGGTTGTTTCCAATATGCCGCCATCCGGTTTGCATCCGATGTGTGAATCAGGGTACGCTGACAGCGGGTAATATCACCTGCATGATCCGGTTAAGACTCTCTGCCAGCAAGTGATGAATCAGTGTAACCTGCTGAAATTGGTCTAGATCTATACCCTTGATCTCTTTCAAGACAGGGCAGCATCTGCGTCTTCAGTGAAGCACGCGATCGGCACACAGGATCTCCTCCACGACTTAACTGGATAGACATCCTGAGGTCAGCCCAGCGTTCTTATAGGTGCACAGCCACTGTATGCGATCAGTCATCAGAGTCTTCCAGTGGCAATATCTAAACAGTTTGGGTGAAGGCAACCTTGTCTCTATGATGAGTGCATTGCACATAGAGTACAGGATGCACGAGATGATATAGTAGAGCGGTTAAGCCCTCAAAATCATGAGAATTGTGCAAAATTTGACTAAAGCATGAAACTTTCACCAGTGTTAGTACATACCATGAGATTCATTTTAAGATCGGGAGGTAAGTCTGCTTTGACCTCTGATGACCTCCAGAGGTCAATGAACTTCAAATATCAGAATATTGATGTTTGAAGGCATTTGTGAAAGATAGGCCTAGACGTTGGTTACGCTGCACTAAATATGCATTTGTGCTACAATTCTTCTGATTCCACAGGGCATTGACAGGTTTCTACCTTTGACCTCTGATGACCTTTAGAGGTCAATGACCTCAAAATACCATAATAGTGATCTGTGATATTATTAGGTAATGATAAACATGATTAAGATGTGCAAAAGCTATCTGTTTTACAATGAAACTGTCTTCATATTCCAAAGAGCAAAGACAGGTTTCTACCTCTGACCTCTGGAGACCTTTAGAGGTCAATGACCTCAAAATATCATAATATTGATCTGTGGTGGCATTAGTTAATGATAAACATGGTTAAGATGTACAAAACAAGCATATTTGTTTTACAAGAAATTGTCTTCATATTCCAAAGAGCACAGACAGGGCTCTACCTTTGACCTCTGGTGATCTTTAGAGGATGTACAAAACAAACACAATTGTAGCCCAGATGGCTACTAGCACATGTTTATAATAAAGGATAAAATAGAATAGAATAGAATAGGATAGAGAGTAAAAGAAAACAGATCACTGCAGTCGTTTTCCTAGACACCCTGTGACACCAATATGCTAAGTATTTTCCTCTTCTTGGAGTTTTTAAAACCGTTTACTAGTATCTTCCTTCCAGCTGTTCCCTTTTTTTCAAACCCCCCTCTTCCAAGGAAACTCTATGGTGAAAGGAATTCATGAGTTTGACCAGGGAAGCCTCTCACCTCCCTGGTTTGACATTGGCTACTTTCCCCACTTGTGGTCAGAACTCTCCATCCCCAAAGCCCCGCGCCAAATTACGGGGAATAACGTGATGACGTGTTTTTGCCCTCTGATCCCCAAACATAAATGACCCTCTGAGCTGGAAGATGGCCCTCCTGCCAGAATGTATCCCTCTATTCTAGCATTTATTGTTTAGTGGAGTGGGTCAAACAGGAACTCCAAAGACAAATTCAGGTACAACGACCCAGAACAACGATGACGTTGGTTGTCATAAGGACACTAATATCCATTTGGTTTGTCATTTTAATATACAAGAAACAATAAAGTCTTTACCAGTGGTTACAGAGAAGAAGTGAATGAAGAAACTAAAAGACAGTGGGCGAATTAATCAGAAATTGAGATGAATCATTAGAAAATTGAATTCTCACAGAAACGAATAGGAGGAGCAAATTGAACATTTTGACCAATAAGGAATTAATTTCTAGTGAACACCACACCCCAATATAAGATTGAGCCAATGAAATTCTTTAGAGAAAGGAAGTTTGTTAGTAAATTAGTTATAAAAAACATGTCTGAGCCGAGAAATCAGTTAGAGTGGCAAGTACAATGGGAGCGGCTTCACACTATATAGTGAAGCAAAGGCTGCAGAGCACTTTGGAACTTTGAGGAACTTTGAGAATAGTTAGAGACCACAGAGATAAAAACAGGAGTTCCCCTTCCTTGGTACATCATGCCCCCTCCAAGTCAATCAACTAATCTTTATCGACGCTGTGAATGTGATGAGGATCTGACTATCGTAACTGAATCGGCGAGCAGCAGCACATGAGGAGAATCTGTGCGTCACGATAAGACAAAACTTTGGTTTACGCCAATTTGGAGTGCAATGACAAACTCCAAATAGTCAACTGGTGTCATCGGAGATGTTGAAGCGCCCTGTTAGACTGATACAAAGTGGACAGTGATGGTGACGAAGAGCCTAATGAGAGCGCGACAGCATACCACTCAACGGACGGCCCAGCCGCACTGACGAGATCGACAATGACATACAGACGAGGACCTCATTCGTCGACCGTACCGATGTCGAGATAAGTGACCACACCCACTAGCATCATTTTTCCCTACTAACTAAATCCCTCCATTTCCCATAGAATAAGACGGTATATGAAATGGTCTCAAAAGCCGTGAAGACGTTCCTAAGTGATGAGTGGAATGCTAAACTAAGTTGTGAGGAAAGAAACTGTTTGTGAAGAAGTTTTTTTTTTTTGTTTCAGACCTACAGGAAGGCAGGTCGTTGGAATAAATATGCCGTTAGTAGCATTGGTGTTATCCATGTAAATTTTATCATTCTAACGCATTTTGCATTTGGTGTTGTGGAACAATATTTAGTTTCTTCTACTTTTGGAATTTTGGTGATGATTGGTGTCTATGTGAGTATTTAACCCCCGACCAGTACAGAGAGAAGGTGACAGACCAATCCAATATCTATCCGCCTCTGTACAATAATTGGTCGCCGGCTTGGAGAAAGTAGTAAGGAGTTTTAGGGAACTTACACAATAATGACATTGTCTTCATATATTCCAAAGAGCACAGGCAGGTTTCCACCTTTGATTACCTTTTCACCTTTGACATGATTAATGGTAAACATGATGATGTTCTATAGAGAGCATTGGATGGTCCTATTTATTAATCTGGTGTGGTGCATACTGAAAACGGAAAAAGCATAATTAAAAAATCGACCATTGACCCTTGCCAAAAACGCTGCCCCGGAGCCCTACCCCACCCCCACACTTAAAACACACACACACACACACACACACACACACACACACAATTCCGCCGCCCCACTTAAAGGACAAGTTCACCTTCATAAACATAAGTATTGAGAGAATGTAGCAATATTAGTAGAACACATCATTAAAAGTTTGAGGAAAATCAGACAATCCGTTCAAAAGTTATGAATTTTTGAAGTTTTTGTGCAGTAACCGCTGGATGAGAAGACTACTCCAGTGTATGAATAACTTAGATGTCACATGCGTACAACAATATGAGGAAAATATAAACAGAATTTCACAAAATGCCATCTTTTGACAAAAGTACACATTCCCCTGACTCGTTACCGACAAATGTTATGGATAATATTATTCCCCCTGCCCTTAGAGAGAGGCAAGTCAAGAGCTCTTTTATTATGCGAAAAAAGTGAAAATATGCTGAATTTTCTTTTACATTTTCTTTTTTTGTTGTACGCATATGACTCACAAGCTGTAGTAGTCTCCTCATCCAGCGGTTCCAACACAAAAATTTTAAAAGTAAATTTTAAGGGTAGAAAGTGGTCTTGTAAGTTTTAAAATGAGAAAGAGAGAAGGGGGAGAGACAGAGAGAGTATGAGAAACAAATAAATTGTGTGATAATTCAAGCAGTGATCGAGGAAGGGAAAAATACACGAGTCATATGCATTTGAAAAAGGAGGACGTCGAGAGAGGTCGGAAAATTAATATGCAGAGTGAGTCTTTGAAAGTAGTATATATGAAGAAAAGAGGGGCAGGTTTGAGAAACAAAATAATATACCATCAGTCTGAAGATAAACTTAGGGGCCTTCAATAGCAACAGATATAACAGAGGGGGTTGGGGGCTGAGAAATAAATACATGTACATATGTATAGATTCAAGCGATCATGTTATTTCACAACTCTTATGCATGTACATGTACCATTGTATAGCCTATTCCATAACTTTCAACTACTCTCCCTTCAAGCTTTCCATCCATGCGCTTCTTCTCCACTCCTTTTCCCTTCAATCTTTCCTGTTAATATTTCAATCACCAATCAACGGAGATCGAAAATTGTTACATTATACATTACTCGTCATGTGTAGGCCTATTGGTCGATATGCGTTTCAATATGGGGGGGGGGGGGGGTGGGGTGGCGGTAGGCAGGATTGGCTTCATCGATCTTCAGTCCACCCCCCCCCCCCTCCTCACACAGCCAATACGTGAATTCGCAACATGTTTAGACCTAGACTATATATATTTATATATATATATCTATATATATATATATATATATATATATATATATGTTTATGTATATGTATATATATATATAAGAAAGCTTCTTTTTGATTCGCGGGATAGGCTACAATCCTTTCTCAGGCGGAGGTTCTGAATTATCGGGTCGTGCTCAGTCTGCACACAATGAGCTGAACACCATATCAAGTATACGTGTATAATGATTGTGTGTAATGATATGGGAAAAATGCATGGGAAAATCAAAATACATGTTTATGTATTTTACGTGGAATCAGTTCCCGTCTGTTGTCTTGGCAGAAATGCACCAATCTTGCAATGTTGTTGTTTATTATTTTCCCTCTCCATAACGGGTACATATGGAACGTGTTGATCCATGTGATGTCGGAAAATGCGAGGATGTATTGCAGGTGGCCTATTGCAGGTGTGGATGGCCTTCAATTTGTTTTTCACATTATATTGGCATGTGTAACAGACTGTAACTCACCAAGATGAAATGTTTTGAAAAAAGTTCTGCTTGATTTCACATGAGCGGATGATTATCAATTGTCTTTCTGCTATCATCTTGTGTGAAACAAAGTATTGTTTCTATTCAAAAGATAGCGTGCCAATTAATCTGCACTTACTGTTGGTGCTCTATAGGCCCTATAAGACAATCAAACCCACCTTCAGCCTAGACATTCGTAGGCGTTGTGGTGTAGAGGGGGATCTGCACATCTCTCATGAAGCGAGACTTCTCTTTTCTTTTCTTTTCCCCACTAACAATGTGAAACAAAGATATCCGTAGACGTTGTGGTATGTAGACGTGGTAGAGCGAGACTTCTCTCTTCTTTTCTTTTCTTTTCCCCACGAACAAAGTATACGTTTAGCAGGAAACATAGAAGCATTCGCACATACTGTTTACATTTCCCATCACATGCTTTTAAATCGGAATTTTCATGTAATTTATATATTTTGTCTGGAAAGGAATTACCAAGAACTTTTCAACACAACACATGTTCAAAAGAAACCATTTGGTTCATATATAATTTACTCTACAGAGTGATTCCTGGGGCCTACTTATCACCGTCAACGTACTCGAATAGTTTTCGCTAAAGATACAAGTATGTTTACAAGACTGCAAACATTAGAATGATTCGTCCCTTAACAAATCAGACTACATCTCTTGAAATGTCTTCAAACGTAAATGAAAGTAATTCCTCTTAAATGATTACTCTCTTATCTATCTATCTATCTATCTATCTATATATATATATATACATATATATATATATATATATATATATATATGTATACATATATACACGTACTGTCCTACTTTAATGGGGGGGGGGAGGGTTCAACAAATTGCTCAAATCCGATTTAGTGATATTTTCCTGAAAAAAAATATGGCTTAGAAATCAATCCTGTGAGATATGTCATTGGAATCGCCAGGGCAATATTATTTTGTTAATTTATAAGAAATAAATCGCATTTGTCACTTGCTGCCTTTTGCCAGGGTGGGGCGGTACAGGTTTGACAGATCTGCGAGAGCATTATACAGTGCAATTAATATTTCCCAAATGTTGATTCCATCAAAAATGCGTAGATGAGATATCTCAATTTCAACCTTAAAAAGGCAAAAGCTCGATCGGAAGGGAAGGGTGGGGATAACACTCGCCCACGCCTTCTCCCTGCTCCCCCGCCCCTCCCCCCCCCCTTCCACTATGCATAGAAGTATAGACTGTGGCTATACCCAGATCGCTTTATTTCAATTCCAAAAACGCAAAAGCTCCGCGAGCGGGAGGAGGAATCCCCCTTCCTCTATATACCTCACTAGACTTTATACATACACACAGATGGTGCACATTCGGAATAAGAGCTAAATTCCGTGATTTTATCACTTCGATGAAAAAGTATTGCACCAAAAATTTGCAACAGATCGCTGAATTTCAGGTCTGAAAACGCAAAATCACCTTCGTGTGGGAGGGGATATGCCCCTATCTACACCCTCGTGTGCATGCTTTTTCTGTTTGACTGCTGAACAGACAGTGTTCATGATATTCAGTGTAAGAATTAATACAAGAAGATTATTTAAATGATAGCATTTTATAGGCAAATTGTTCAATGATAATCTACATCAAAATATACTGCCACCTTAAACAAGTGGGACTGTTTCACGTCGATAAAACGCGCAAAAACATGCATCAAATTGCACCATTTGCAACATCAAAATGCAAAAAGTTCTTACCGTGGGAGGGGGACACCCCCTCCCCTCCCCCTCGCTCGCTCTGCTCGCTCGGGTTCAGTCGCGTTCATGATATTCAGTGAAAAGAATTAATACAAGAAGTGTATTTAAATTATACCATTATATAGGCAACTTGTTCAATGATAATCTACATCAAAATATGCTGCAACCTTAAACAAGTGGGACTGTTTCAACTCGTTAAAACACGCAAAAACATGCATCAAATTGCACCATTTGCAACATCAAAATGCAAAAAGTTCTCACCGTGGGAGGGGGACACCCCCTCCTCTCCCCCTCGCTCGCTCTGCTCGCTCGGGTTCAGTCGCGTTCATGATATTCAGTGAAAAGAATTAATACAAGAAGTGTATTTAAATTATACCATTATATAGGCAAATTGTTCAATGATAATCTACATCAAAATATGCTGCAACCTTAAACAAGTGGGACTGTTTCAACTCGTTAAAACACGCAAAAACATGCATCAAATTGCACCATTTGCAACATCAAAATGCAAAAAGTTCTCACGTGGGAGGGGGGACACCCCCCTCCCACACCCTCCCCTCCCCCTTCACTCGCTCCACTCGCTCGGGTTCAGTCGCGTTCATGATATTCAGTGAAAAGAATTAATACAAGAAGTGTATTTAAATTATACCATATTATAGGCAAATTATTCAATGATAATCTACATCAAAATATACTGCAACCTTAAACAAGTGGGACTGGTTCAACTCGTTAAAACACGCAAAAACATGCATCAAATTGCACCATTTGCAACATCAAAATGCAAAATGTTCTCTCCGTGGGAGGGGGGACACCCCCTCCCCTCCCCCTCGCTCGCTCTGCTCGCTCGGGTTCAGTCGCGTTCATGATATTCAGTGAAAAGAATTAATACAAGAAGTGTATTTAAATTATACCATTATATAGGCAAATTGTTCAATGATAATCTACATCAAAATATGCTGCAACCTTAAACAAGACCAGTGGGACTGTTTCAACTCGTTAAAACACGCAAAAACATGCATCAAATTGCACCATTTGCAACATCAAATTGCACCATTTGCAACATCAAAATGCAAAAAGTTCTCACCGTGGGAGGGGGGACACACCCCTCCCACACCCTCCCCTCCCCCTTCACTCGCTCCACTCGCTCGGGTTCAGTCGCGTTCATGATATTCAGTGAAAAGAATTAATACAAGAAGTGTATTTAACGTATACCATTTTATAGGCAAATTGTTCAATAATAATCTACACTAAAATATACTGCTACCTTAAACAAGTGGGGCTGTTTCACGTCGATAAAACGCGCAAAAACATGCATCTAATTGCACCATTTGCAACACCAAAATGCAAAAAGTTCTTACCGTGGGAGGGGAACACCCCCTCCCACACCCTCCCCTCCCTCATCGCTCGCTCCGCTCGCTCGGGTTCAGTCGCGTTCATGATATTCAGTGAAAAGAAGTCATACAAGAAGTGAATTTGAATTATACCATATTGTAGGCAAATTATTCAATAATAATCTACATCAAAATAAACTGCTACCTTAAACAAGTGGGACTGTTTCACGTCGATATAACGCGCAAAAACATGCATCAAATTGCACCATTTACAACATCAAAATGCAAACAGTTCTCACCGTGGGAGGGGGACACCCCCCTCCCACACCCTCCCCTCCCCCTTCACTCGCTCCGCTCGCTCGGGTTCAGTCGCGTCCATGATATTCAGTGAAAAGAATTAATACAAGAAGTGTATTTAACTTATAGCATTTTATAGGCAAATTGTTCAATAATAATCTACATCAAAATAAACTGCTACCTTAAACAAGTGGGACTGTTTCACGTCGATATAACGCGCAAAAACATGCATCAAATTGCACCATTTACAACATCAAAATGCAAAAAGTTCTTACCGTGGGAGGGGGGACACCCCCCTCCCACACCCTCCCCCCCCCCCCCCCCTCGCTCGCTCCGCTCGCTCGGGCTCGGTCGCTTCGCTCCATCGCAGACTAACCGCCCCCCCCCCCTAAGATGAAATCCTGGATACGCCGTTGGGAGCATACTTGCTTATTTACCATTTAATCTTAGAACCATGTTGTATGAGATGACATACAGCGGTGTGAATGTTATGGTTTGGAAATCACCATGATAAGGACCATTCGTGTATGTATGTTTCTTTTATTTAGGATAATTTCCGCTGTGTATCAGCAGCATGAGCAGTGAGGAGACAGCTTATCGTACGAGGCTGATAGCTATTGTGACCTGTTCAGAAGACAAGTGACGTTTGACTTTGGGTATAAATATGTTTCAATTTCCTTACACATTTATGCAAGTTCATGGAGTGGAACATGTTGTCCATTATTACAATTTGTTGTTGACTATGCAAGTTGCATTTAAGCTTACTAGTCAGTAATAATGTGGGTTCCAGTATATCAAAACCAAGTGTAGGTTTTATTGAGAGAATGAGGTGACTATAAGGATTTGATAACGGTTAACATCTATAACTAGGAGAATAAGTTTGTTTTATGTTTTCATACACAAATTATTGGTATGACACAATGCTAGTATGTGATGTGTAACTTGGCAAACTAGAAGGTTTGGCATGGATTATGCTAAACAAGGCTACTGAAGAAATGAAAGCAGTTGATAATGTTTTGGAAATGATACAGCTGTAGTTCAACTTTTCATTTCATTTGAAGGAGTTGATATGCATTTGACACTGATGATGCAACATAAAGCAGTTACGGTGTACGATTCAGCGGTATTGTAAACCATGATGGAAATTATTATAGATCACTGATAGTGAGGAAGAGCTATGCATATTGAGTTACAGTTTTAATTACAGTATTACAGTAACTCTTGTGGACTGAGATAAACAACTGAGAGTTTTTGTGATTGTGTTAGAACCAAGTGTAACTAGCTAACGCATTGCTGATGTTATCATGGCATATACAAAGTGTGTTATGATGTTGGTTTTTTCTCTGCTTGTTCTTTGCAGGGTTTCTTTTTTTTTTGTCTGTTTTATTACTTCGGTAATAAACGTGCATATTACTGCAGGTCAACTGGTACGCTCATTTATTTGAGTACTCCCGGGTATCTAAACCAACCCACCCCCTAGGGCACATAACAGCCCCCATCCCCCGACACTAGCTTGCATGAAATTATATGCAACATTATCCAATTTGCACTGGACAAAATTTGTACTTGTACGCTTAAACATGGAATGTGGGGAGAGGAGTACCATATTTTGGGTTGATGCTTAATAGTTTGTGAACAGGCATATGGCAAACTAAGTCCCTTGAACTGGATGAAAGGGTGACAGATGCTAAGTAGAAAACAACAGGCCCACCTCATCAGGTGTACGTCACAAGCCAAACAACCCGAGTCGTACAGCACATGAGTTACGCAGCCCACGAGTCATACATCCCGTGACCTAAACACTAGATGAACAAGGTCAATGAGCTCGACATCAAATATAGTAGGCCCACAAGCTGTGCGGTCCGCGAACTCGACACTCGACGAAAACAAGGCCCACGAGATTAATATATGTATTACATCAGAAAGCTTAATCTATTCAGTGTAGGTCTTGTGGACCTCCCCCTCCCCCCATGTGTCGGACCCTTATGGGCCTGGTTTGCCTATACTATAAGCAGGGCTCGACACTAACGGTGGCCCGGTGGCCCGGGGCCACCAAAAACGCACATCGGGCCACCAAAATTTCAGAAATGAAGACTTTGGTGGCCTGATCGCGCCACCAAAAAATGTCGGATGTTTGCCTTTGGGCCACCAAAAATAAAAGTTAGTGTGGAGCCCTGCTATAAGTGTCAAGCTCATGGGCAATGCTACCTAGTTTCGAGCTGGCGGGTCTGTGTAGGTCAGTGTCAAGCTCGTGGGCTGTATGGTTCCGATGAATAACTCATGGTCCTGGAGCATATAAGTGACGTCATGGACCATTTGGAAAGCGACATACTGTGAGGCATAACATGCATTCCACATGAAGCAACCCTGTGTCTTGCAATTTGCTATTGTCATCCAATTAAGTTTGGGTCATTACGTCAGGCAATTTTGGGCATTTTTTTAATGACCCCTGTAGGTACCCTCAATTCAAAATAGGAGTGGAACTACTATTTACTCTAATTGTCTTCTTCATGCTCGATACTCCTTAACACTTGGGCCTGGCCAAGAGTTGTGTCCCCATGCCCAAATATTGGTTGTTTCCAATATGCCGCCATCCGGTTTGCATCCGATGTGTGAATCAGGGTACGCTGACAGCGGGTAATATCACCTGCATGATCCGGTTAAGACTCTCTGCCAGCAAGTGATGAATCAGTGTAACCTGCTGAAATTGGTCTAGATCTATACCCTTGATCTCTTTCAAGACAGGGCAGCATCTGCGTCTTCAGTGAAGCACGCGATCGGCACACAGGATCTCCTCCACGACTTAACTGGATAGACATCCTGAGGTCAGCCCAGCGTTCTTATAGGTGCACAGCCACTGTATGCGATCAGTCATCAGAGTCTTCCAGTGGCAATATCTAAACAGTTTGGGTGAAGGCAACCTTGTCTCTATGATGAGTGCATTGCACATAGAGTACAGGATGCACGAGATGATATAGTAGAGCGGTTAAGCCCTCAAAATCATGAGAATTGTGCAAAATTTGACTAAAGCATGAAACTTTCACCAGTGTTAGTACATACCATGAGATTCATTTTAAGATCGGGAGGTAAGTCTGCTTTGACCTCTGATGACCTCCAGAGGTCAATGAACTTCAAATATCAGAATATTGATGTTTGAAGGCATTTGTGAAAGATAGGCCTAGACGTTGGTTACGCTGCACTAAATATGCATTTGTGCTACAATTCTTCTGATTCCACAGGGCATTGACAGGTTTCTACCTTTGACCTCTGATGACCTTTAGAGGTCAATGACCTCAAAATACCATAATAGTGATCTGTGATATTATTAGGTAATGATAAACATGATTAAGATGTGCAAAAGCTATCTGTTTTACAATGAAACTGTCTTCATATTCCAAAGAGCAAAGACAGGTTTCTACCTCTGACCTCTGGAGACCTTTAGAGGTCAATGACCTCAAAATATCATAATATTGATCTGTGGTGGCATTAGTTAATGATAAACATGGTTAAGATGTACAAAACAAGCATATTTGTTTTACAAGAAATTGTCTTCATATTCCAAAGAGCACAGACAGGGCTCTACCTTTGACCTCTGGTGATCTTTAGAGGATGTACAAAACAAACACAATTGTAGCCCAGATGGCTACTAGCACATGTTTATAATAAAGGATAAAATAGAATAGAATAGAATAGGATAGAGAGTAAAAGAAAACAGATCACTGCAGTCGTTTTCCTAGACACCCTGTGACACCAATATGCTAAGTATTTTCCTCTTCTTGGAGTTTTTAAAACCGTTTACTAGTATCTTCCTTCCAGCTGTTCCCTTTTTTTCAAACCCCCCTCTTCCAAGGAAACTCTATGGTGAAAGGAATTCATGAGTTTGACCAGGGAAGCCTCTCACCTCCCTGGTTTGACATTGGCTACTTTCCCCACTTGTGGTCAGAACTCTCCATCCCCAAAGCCCCGCGCCAAATTACGGGGAATAACGTGATGACGTGTTTTTGCCCTCTGATCCCCAAACATAAATGACCCTCTGAGCTGGAAGATGGCCCTCCTGCCAGAATGTATCCCTCTATTCTAGCATTTATTGTTTAGTGGAGTGGGTCAAACAGGAACTCCAAAGACAAATTCAGGTACAACGACCCAGAACAACGATGACGTTGGTTGTCATAAGGACACTAATATCCATTTGGTTTGTCATTTTAATATACAAGAAACAATAAAGTCTTTACCAGTGGTTACAGAGAAGAAGTGAATGAAGAAACTAAAAGACAGTGGGCGAATTAATCAGAAATTGAGATGAATCATTAGAAAATTGAATTCTCACAGAAACGAATAGGAGGAGCAAATTGAACATTTTGACCAATAAGGAATTAATTTCTAGTGAACACCACACCCCAATATAAGATTGAGCCAATGAAATTCTTTAGAGAAAGGAAGTTTGTTAGTAAATTAGTTATAAAAAACATGTCTGAGCCGAGAAATCAGTTAGAGTGGCAAGTACAATGGGAGCGGCTTCACACTATATAGTGAAGCAAAGGCTGCAGAGCACTTTGGAACTTTGAGGAACTTTGAGAATAGTTAGAGACCACAGAGATAAAAACAGGAGTTCCCCTTCCTTGGTACATCATGCCCCCTCCAAGTCAATCAACTAATCTTTATCGACGCTGTGAATGTGATGAGGATCTGACTATCGTAACTGAATCGGCGAGCAGCAGCACATGAGGAGAATCTGTGCGTCACGATAAGACAAAACTTTGGTTTACGCCAATTTGGAGTGCAATGACAAACTCCAAATAGTCAACTGGTGTCATCGGAGATGTTGAAGCGCCCTGTTAGACTGATACAAAGTGGACAGTGATGGTGACGAAGAGCCTAATGAGAGCGCGACAGCATACCACTCAACGGACGGCCCAGCCGCACTGACGAGATCGACAATGACATACAGACGAGGACCTCATTCGTCGACCGTACCGATGTCGAGATAAGTGACCACACCCACTAGCATCATTTTTCCCTACTAACTAAATCCCTCCATTTCCCATAGAATAAGACGGTATATGAAATGGTCTCAAAAGCCGTGAAGACGTTCCTAAGTGATGAGTGGAATGCTAAACTAAGTTGTGAGGAAAGAAACTGTTTGTGAAGAAGTTTTTTTTTTTTTGTTTCAGACCTACAGGAAGGCAGGTCGTTGGAATAAATATGCCGTTAGTAGCATTGGTGTTATCCATGTAAATTTTATCATTCTAACGCATTTTGCATTTGGTGTTGTGGAACAATATTTAGTTTCTTCTACTTTTGGAATTTTGGATGGTCCTATTTATTAATCTGGTGTGGTGCATACTGAAAACGGAAAAAAGCATAATTAAAAAATCGACCATTGACCCTTGCCAAAAACGCTGCCCCGGAGCCCTACCCCACCCCCACACTTAAAACACACACACACACACACACACACACACACACACAATTCCGCCGCCCCACTTAAAGGACAAGTTCACCTTCATAAACATAAGTATTGAGAGAATGTAGCAATATTAGTAGAACACATCATTGAAAGTTTGAGGAAAATCAGACAATCCGTTCAAAAGTTATGAATTTTTGAAGTTTTTGTGCAGTAACCGCTGGATGAGAAGACTACTCCAGTGTATGAATAACTTAGATGTCACATGCGTACAACAATATGAGGAAAATATAAACAGAATTTCACAAAATGCCATCTTTTGACAAAAGTACACATTCCCCTGACTCGTTACCGACAAATGTTATGGATAATATTATTCCCCCTGCCCTTAGAAAGAGGCAAGTCAAGAGCTCTTTTATTATGCGAAAAAAGTGAAAATATGCTGAATTTTCTTTTACATTTTCTTTTTTTGTTGTACGCATATGACTCACAAGCTGTAGTAGTCTCCTCATCCAGCGGTTCCAACACAAAAATTTTAAAAGTAAATTTTAAGGGTAGAAAGTGGTCTTGTAAGTTTTAAAATGAGAAAGAGAGAAGGGGGAGAGACAGAGAGAGTATGAGAAACAAATAAATTGTGTGATAATTCAAGCAGTGATCGAGGAAGGGAAAAATACACGAGTCATATGCATTTGAAAAAGGAGGAAGTCGAGAGAGGTCGGAAAATTAATATGCAGAGTGAGTCTTTGAAAGTAGTATATATGAAGAAAAGAGGGGCAGGTTTGAGAAACAAAATAATATACCATCAGTCTGAAGATAAACTTAGGGGCCTTCAATAGCAACAGATATAACAGAGGGGGTTGGGGGCTGAGAAATAAATACATGTACATATGTATAGATTCAAGCGATCATGTTATTTCACAACTCTTATGCATGTACATGTACCATTGTATAGCCTATTCCATAACTTTCAACTACTCTCCCTTCAAGCTTTCCATCCATGCGCTTCTTCTCCACTCCTTTTCCCTTCAATCTTTCCTGTTAATATTTCAATCACCAATCAACGGAGATCGAAAATTGTTACATTATACATTACTCGTCATGTGTAGGCCTATTGGTCGATATGCGTTTCAATATGGGGGGGGGGGGTGGGGTGGCGTTAGGCAGGATTGGCTTCATCGATCTTCAGTCCACCCCCCCCCCTCCTCACACAGCCAATACGTGAATTCGCAACATGTTTAGACCTAGACTATATATATTTATATATATATATATATATATATATATATATATATATATCTATATATATATATATATATATATATATATATGTTTATGTATATGTGTATATATATATAAGAAAGCTTCTTTTTGATTCGCGGGATAGGCTACAATCCTTTCTCAGGCGGAGGTTCTGAATTATCGGGTCGTGCTCAGTCTGCACACAATGAGCTGAACACCATATCAAGTATACGTGTATAATGATTGTGTGTAATGATATGGGAAAAATGCATGGGAAAATCAAAATACATGTTTATGTATTTTACGTGGAATCAGTTCCCGTCTGTTGTCTTGGCAGAAATGCACCAATCTTGCAATGTTGTTGTTTATTATTTTCCCTCTCCATAACGGGTACATATGGAACGTGTTGATCCATGTGATGTCGGAAAATGCGAGGATGTATTGCAGGTGGCCTATTGCAGGTGTGGATGGCCTTCAATTTGTTTTTCACATTATATTGGCATGTGTAACAGACTGTAACTCACCAAGATGAAATGTTTTGAAAAAAGTTCTGCTTGATTTCACATGAGCGGATGATTATCAATTGTCTTTCTGCTATCATCTTGTGTGAAACAAAGTATTGTTTCTATTCAAAAGATAGCGTGCCAATTAATCTGCACTTACTGTTGGTGCTCTATAGGCCCTATAAGACAATCAAACCCACCTTCAGCCTAGACATTCGTAGGCGTTGTGGTGTAGAGGGGGATCTGCACATCTCTCATGAAGCGAGACTTCTCTTTTCTTTTCTTTTCCCCACTAACAATGTGAAACAAAGATATCCGTAGACGTTGTGGTATGTAGACGTGGTAGAGCGAGACTTCTCTCTTCTTTTCTTTTCTTTTCCCCACGAACAAAGTATACGTTTAGCAGGAAACATAGAAGCATTCGCACATACTGTTTACATTTCCCATCACATGCTTTTAAATCGGAATTTTCATGTAATTTATATATTTTGTCTGGAAAGGAATTACCAAGAACTTTTCAACACAACACATGTTCAAAAGAAACCATTTGGTTCATATATAATTTACTCTACAGAGTGATTCCTGGGGCCTACTTATCACCGTCAACGTACTCGAATAGTTTTCGCTAAAGATACAAGTATGTTTACAAGACTGCAAACATTAGAATGATTCGTCCCTTAACAAATCAGACTACATCTCTTGAAATGTCTTCAAACGTAAATGAAAGTAATTCCTCTTAAATGATTACTCTCTTATCTATCTATCTATCTATATATATATATATATATATATATATATATATACATACATATATATATATATATATATATGTATACATATATACACGTACTGTCCTACTTTAATGGGGGGGGGGGGGAGGGTTCAACAAATTGCTCAAATCCGATTTAGTGATATTTTCCTGAAAAAAAAAATATGGCTTAGAAATCAATCCTGTGAGATATGTCATTGGAATCGCCAGGGCAATATTATTTTGTTAATTTATAAGAAATAAATCGCATTTGTCACTTGCTGCCTTTTGCCAGGGTGGGGCGGTACAGGTTTGACAGATCTGCGAGAGCATTATACAGTGCAATTAATATTTCTTCACCGGGGACATGGTGATGTTTTCCTAAAGAGTACACCTTAAGTGGGGCGGCGGAATTGTGTGTGTGTGTGTGTGTGTGTGTGTGTGTGTGTGTGTGTGTTTTAAGTGTGGGGGTGGGGTAGGGCTCCGGGGCAGCGTTTTTGGCAAGGGTCAATGGTCGATTTTTTAATTATGCTTTTTCCGTTTTCAGTATGCACCACACCAGATTAATAAATAGGACCATCCAATGCTCTCTATAGAACATCATCATGTTTACCATTAATCATGATGTCAAACATCAATATTCTGATAATTTGAGGTCATTTAACTGTCGAGGTCATCAGAGGTCAAAGGTGGAAACCTGCCTGTGCTCTTTGGAATATATGAAGACAATGTCATTGTTGTGTAAGTTCCCTAAAACTCCTTACTACTTTCTCCAAGCCGGCGACCAATTATTGTACAGAGGCGGATAGATATTGGATTGGTCTGTCACCTTCTCTCTGTACTGGTCGGGGGTTAAATACTCACATAGACACCAATCATCACCAAAATTCCAAAAGTAGAAGAAACTGAATATTGTTCCACAACACCAAATGCAAAATGCGTTAGAATGATAAAATTTACATGGATAACACCAATGCTACTAACGGCATATTTATTCCAACGACCTGCCTTCCTGTAGGTCTGAAACAAAAAACTTCTTCACAAACAAGTTTCTTTCCTCACAACTTAGTTTAGCATTCCACTCATCACTTAGGAACGTCTTTACGGCTTTTGAGACCATTTCATATACCGTCTTATTCTATGGGAAATGGAGGGATTTAGTTAGTAGGGAGAAATGATGCTAGTGGGTGTGGTCACTTATCTCGACATCGGTACGGTCGACGAATGAGGTCCTCGTCTGTATGTCATTGTCGATATCGTCAGTGCGGCTGGGCCGTCCGTTGAGTGGTATGCTGTCGCGCTCTCATTAGGCTCTTCGTCACCATCACTGTCCACTTTGTATCAGTCTAACAGGGCGCTTCAACATCTCCGATGACACCAGTTGACTATTTGGAGTTTGTCATTGCACTCCAAATTGGCGTAAACCAAAGTTTTGTCTTATCGTGACGCACAGATTCTCCTCATGTGCTGCTGCTCGCCGATTCAGTTACGACAGTCAGATCCTCATTACATTCACAGCGTCGATAAAGATTAGTTGATTGACTTGGAGGGGGCATGATGTACCAAGGAAGGGGAACTCCTGTCTTTATCTCTGTGGTCTCTAACTATTCTCAAAGTTCCTCAAAGTTCAAAAAAAATCTGCAGCCTTTGCTTCACTATATAGTGTGAAGCCGCTCCCATTGTGCTTGCCACTCTAACTGATTTCTCGGCTCAGACATGTTTTTTATAACTAATTTACTAACAAACTTCCTTTCTCTAAAGAATTTCATTGGCTCAATCTTATATTGGGGTGTGGTGTTCACTAGAAATTAATTCCTTATTGGTCAAAATGTTCAATTTGCTCCTCCTATTCGTTTCTGTGAGAATTCAATTTTCTAATGATTCATCTCAATTTCTGATTAATTCGCCCACTGTCTTTTAGTTTCTTCATTCACTTCTTCTCTGTAACCACTGGTAAAGACTTTATTGTTTCTTGTATATTAAAATGACAAACCAAATGGATATTAGTGTCCTTAGGACAACCAACGTCATCGTTGTTCTGGGTCGTTGTCCCTGAATTTGTCTTTGGAGTTCCTGTTTGACCCACTCCACTAAACAATAAATGCTAGAATAGAGGGATACATTAATTCTGGCAGGAGGGCCACCTTCAAGCTCAGAGGGTCATTTATGTTTGGGGATCAGAGGGCAAAAACACGTCATCACGTTATTCCCCGTAATTTGGTGCGGGGCTTTGGGGATGGAGAGTGCTGACCACTAGCGGGGAAAGTAGCCAATGTCAAACTCATAAATTCCTTTCACCATAGAATTTTCTTGGAAGAGGGGGGTTTGAAAAAAAGGGAACAGCTGGAAGGAAGATACAATTGTACTAGTAAACGGTTTTAAAAACTCCAAGAAGAGGAAAATACTTAGCATATTGGTGTCACAGGGTGTCTAGGAAAACGACTGCAGTGATCTGTTTTCTTTTACTCTCTATCCTATTCTATTCTATTCTATTTTATCCTTTATTATAAACATGTGCTAGTAGCCATCTGGGCTACAATTGTGTTTGTTTCGTACATCCTCTAAAGATCACCAGAGGTCAAAGGTAGAGCCCTGTCTGTGCTCTTTGGAATATGAAGACAATTTCTTGTAAAACAGATATGCTTGTTTTGTACATCTTAACCATGTTTATCATTAACTAATGCCACCACAGATCAATATTATGATATTTTGAGGTCATTGACCTCTAAAGGTCTCCAGAGGTCAGAGGTAGAAACCTGTCTTTGCTCTTTGGAATATGAAGACAGCTTCATTGTAAAACAGATAGCTTGTTTTGCACATCTTAATCATGTTTATCATTACCTAATAACATCACAGATCACTATTATGGTATTTTGAGGTCATTGACCTCTAAAGGTCATCAGAGGTCAAAGGTAGAAACCTGTCAATGCCCTGTGGAATCAGAAGAATTGTAGCACAAATGCATATTTAGTGCAGCGTAACCAACGTCTAGGCCTATCTTTCACAAATGCCTTCAAACATCAATATTCTGAT
Source organism: Diadema antillarum (assembly GCF_040938485.1). Taxonomy (NCBI): domain Eukaryota; kingdom Metazoa; phylum Echinodermata; class Echinoidea; order Diadematoida; family Diadematidae; genus Diadema; species Diadema antillarum. Next base: position 20,404 of record NW_027272345.1, on the reverse strand, counting down.
ATTTGAAGTTCATTGACCTCTGGAGGTCATCAGAGGTCAAAGCAGACTTACCTCCCGATCTTAAAATGAATCTCATGGTATGTACTAACACTGGTGAAAGTTTCATGCTTTAGTCAAATTTTGCACAATTCTCATGGTTTTGAGGGCTTAACCGCTCTACTATATCATCTCGTGCATCCTGTACTCTATGTGCAATGCACTCATCATAGAGACAAGGTTGCCTTCACCCAGACTGTTTAGATATTGCCACTGAAAGACTCTGATGACTGATCGCATACAGTGGCTGTGCACCTATAAGAACGCTGGGCTGACCTCAGGATGTCTATCCAGTTAAGTCGTGGAGGAGATCCTGTGTGCCGATCGCGTGCTTCACTGAAGACGCAGATGCTGCCCTGTCTTGAAAGAGATCAAGGGTATAGATCTAGACCAATTTCAGCAGGTTACACTGAATCATCACTTGCTGGCAGAGAGTCTTAACCGGATCATGCAGGTGATATTACCCGCTGTCAGCGTACCCTGATTCACACATTGGATGCAAACCGGATGGCGGCATATTGGAAACAACCAATATTTGGGCATGGGGACACAACTCTTGGCCAGGCCCAAGTGTTAAGGAGTATCGAGCATAAAGAAGACAATTAGAGTAAATAGTAGTTCCACTCCTATTTTGAATTGAGGGTACCTAAAGGGGTCATTAAAAAAATGCCCAAAATTGCCTGACGTAATGACCCAAACTTAATTGGATGACAATAGCAAGTTGCAAGACACAGGGTTGCTTCATGTGGAATGCATGTTATGCCTCACAGTATGTCGCTTTCCAAATGGTCCATGACGTCACTTATATGCTCCAGGACCATGAGTTATTCATCGGAACCATACAGCCCGCGAGCTTGACACTGACCTACACAGACCCGCCAGCTCGAAACTAGGTAGCATTGCCCATGAGCTTGACACTTATAGCAGGGCTCCACACTAACTTTTATTTTTGGTGGCCCAAAGGGAAACATCCGACATTTTTTGGTGGCGCGATCAGGCCACCAAAGTCTTCATTTCTGAAATTTTGGTGGCCCGATGTGCGTTTTTGGTGGCCCCGGGCCACCGGGCCACCGTTAGTGTCGAGCCCTGCTTATAGTATAGGCAAACCAGGCCCATAAGGGTCCGACACATGGGGGGAGGGGGAGGTCCACAAGACCTACACTGAATAGATTAAGCTTTCTGATGTAATACATATATTAATCTCGTGGGCCTTGTTTTCGTCGAGTGTCGAGTTCGCGGACCGCACAGCTTGTGGGCCTACTATATTTGTGACCGTGCACCTCAAAACGAACATAAAGTCGCACACACTGATTTTGCGTGAGGACTGAAAATAAGTGAAATGGGTAAACCTAGCCGAACTTGACTTTTTCATATTTTTTGAAAGAGCGGGTCTTCTTTTACATTATGCTAAAATTTGGGATCATAAAACGGGCAGGAAAGTGTTTTTTTTAGCAGTTTATCTCGAACATTTTTGGTAGAATAGTGTGATTAGGTGTGTCTTTAGAATCCCTTTTTCATTTCTGAAAAACCTTGTCCACACTCTTCACCTTCAACTCTAATAACTTTTGAAGGAATAGTGCTACTGCTTTGAAAGTTGGCATTAATTATGGACAGACTGTGTTAATGAGGCATGCTTAATTTCACTTTAATCTGATAATCCCTTCATTGTTGTTACTCCGGTGGTTAACTTCCTGTTTTTTGTCCCATTCATTGCACAGCCAGCACGGTTTGGTATTGGTAAGCGCTTGAATAGACACTGTACTTCACAGCCTCTTTTCTCGGTTCACACTTTTCCTGAGTTTGTGCTTTCTTTCCAATATTTAGATAGGTTAGGAGAGTCCATTTGATTTGAGTTATACATCATTTTAAAGCTTAAAGTCTGTTCTTTCAGAATATGGTCTTAACTTAAAATTCATGTCTGGCGACTTTTTGTTTGTTTTGAGGTGCAGTGTCACATTTGATGTCGAGCTCATTGACCTTGTTCATCTGGGCTATTCCACGGTTACTCACGTTACATTTGGAGACACCTTGACTCATTCTTGGAGCTGTAACTCCCTTATCACAGATATGAACCATACAATTTTTTATCACAACAAAGTACACAGTCTGACTATCCCTTGTATAAAAACAAAACTTGGGAAATGTCATTATGCTCTTGACAAATCTTTAAAATGTGTCGGTTACTCACGTTACACGATTTGGACATGCATAAAATGAAAAGTCGACAAAAGTGAAAAGTGTCCCCATACCAAGCTTTCATGGAAGTTGATTATACTCATTTCAAAGAAGCACATTAGTGAGACAAATTTTGTATATGGTATAAAAAATAAGGAATGCATGGTTTTTACTAGGGGTGCAGATAAAGCGGTTACTCACGTTACGGTTACTCACGTTACATTTTGTCCATGAATGGTCAACAACAAAAATTTCACTAAAAAATCAATAATTTGTGTGGGATTCAAGTTTCTGTGTCTTTAAAAATGTATTTAAGATAACAGGGACATTCTTAATAAGTTTGCCCCTCTTTTTTCATATTGGACAATATGTAATGTTATGTATTAACTTAATGCATGAGAGCTGGCTTCTCCGCAAAATGAAAAAAATGTAAAGCAAACATGTTCAATTTCTTGCCCCAGCATCAATGAAAGAAGCACTTATTAAGACAAACGTGATTAGAATATAGAGTTCAGATGAGCTGCACAATACATAGACACAAAATCCAAATCAAATGTTCAGGTTGAGCTCTCCTCCTTGATATTGTCCATGTCATTTCAATCCGCATTTTGACTGTACTATAGATACAGTTGTACAGCTGATTAAAATGTGTCTGTAAATTTAAAGTGTCCGCGATTATTAGCAATAGCTGGTGCATCTAGTTTCTTAGACATCTTTTCTCTCAAGTAAAAGATGACATCACGTGGGTTGGGCCATTTCCAGTACTTCCCAGCTTGCTCCATAACAGACACTTGATAGTCATTCTCTTGGCCGACAGCAACGACTTCTCCAGGATACATTCTTCCGTCATATTCCACTGCATACCAGTCTCCAATAGAAGGGTTCTCCTCTGCCACCTCTGACTCTGGTTGAGCTTGACTACCTGCATCCGCAGAAATCAGGAATGTTGAGATCTCCCCTGCATTTGACAACTGGATACAATGCATGCTTGCGATTCTTGGGATGGGCTGTGCGGTTTCAAATATGACATCAAGATGAAGAGATGCATTTCTTGCCTTGATTTCAGCTTGGGTAAGGACTGCTGCTGTTACACCCTTCATGTCCTCCACTGCAGCAACAAATGTAGCAGCATCACTCACAATTGCTTTTCTGGCCCTTACTTTTCCCCACACATGGTGTTTCACAGATCCACCTATTCCGTCCACTGGTCCCTTGCCATGGGATGTGGCAAAAAAGTTCCATTGAATCTGGAGTTTGTGCTTGCATTGCAGTGTGTCCAGTGATGCTGCAATGTATCTGTTCTTGAACTGTGATGCTGGGCCATCTGACCAGAGGGAAACTTTCTTTACATTATCTGGTAAGCCATCCAACGCCTTGTCAAGATAAGCAATCACAGTTTCCTTTCCATGGGCAAGATTGTCTGATGTGATGACGTAGGAGTGCTGAGACCCATAATGCCACACTGCCACTGTAAAAAGGCTAACTTGCCTTTGATTCCAGTGGGCACTCTGGATCTCATCTTGAGCGACACAGGTGTAATTTTCACTGAAATCAATCTGAATGAGGGCTTCATCAGGATCAGCATTGCTGGTTGCTCTTTCCTTGCATATCTGGTACTCAGATGCCTGGTGACGCTTTATGTATGTATGTTCAAGAAACTGGGGCACCAAACTGCAGATGTAATCAGCTAGGTCATGTGTGGTGCCCTCCTCAACAGCTTTCATCAGTCGGTTGTCTTCTGCAGTCTTCCAAACATACCACTGGGCATCAGCAGTGTCATAGTTCATGATTCTTCTGAATCCAGCACCATCCTTACATGAATCGCACTCATTCATCCAGCAAGCTCGTGTAGGTTCACTACACAAGAATCTTTCTGGTAGCCCATGGGAGTATGGGGGACATGATGATGATGCTTTGTGAAGAGCGTTAATAGCCATGATGAAGTTCTCGTGATATTTGCATAAGCAAACATTGTGGGGAAGCTTGCTTGAAAGTTAGACATGCTTGGGGCGAAGTTCAGCAAACTTGCTTTTTCCCACTTTCACATCTGGGTACTCCTTGCAGAAAAGAGCATGTGTTTCCAAAATTGATGATGTCAGGTGCCTAGCTTGTATCTTTATCTTTTTTCCTTGGCCCTCTCTGACAGTGATGACATCTCTCCTTCCTGGAGCTTGTCGACTGATGTCATCACGCTCATAAAAATTGTGAACAAGATCTACAGTTTCTTGGTTGAGGCGCAGAGAATCATAGCTTTTATTCTGTCTTTCTTTGGAAGATGTGGGTGTTGATGCATCACATTCAGTGTCGTAGAGATTACGGCATACTGCCTTTCTTCTTTTTGGTGTTTGCGGAAGCATTCTCCTAGCCCGAGCTGTAGCCTTTGCATAGGCCTGAGCACTACTAAACGGTGATCTTTTTTTTCTGTTCTTGAGTGGATGCCTGTTCTTTCTTTTCCTTGTTGCGTTTTCTCCATTCTGCAACTCGCTTTCTGGTAGATTCCCTTCTTTCCTCTGCCACACGTTCTCTCACAGCCTTTGGAAGGTTTGTTTCAGCGGCTTTCCTTGCAACTCTAGATTTCCGGACCTCCTCTCTGTGCTGCTGTTTATATTCCTCATATTGTCCAGTAGCTTTGAGTTTTGCTCTGAAGCGGCGTTGCTTCTGCACATTTGTAAGAGGCATGGCTACCCAAATGAGAGTCACAAAAAGTAGTGGCTATCACTGCTGGCTGTTACTTTCTTATATACAGTGTATGCAGTGGGAAGGGGTCGTGGTCAGCAAGGAATGCATCCAGTGTGGTCTTACATCAGATAAGAGAAAGAAGATAGATAGTGTTGCATTGGAAGAACAGAGGGTTGCTGTTATTAGAGAGGAGAGAGAAATAGAGCTGAAAGTAGAGAGGGTGAGAGCAAGAGTGGAAGTAATGAAGGTAGTCTCAACCTCAGACTGTGAACAACATACACCAGTTTATTTCAATAGCCAATCACATCATATTTCTAGGATTAGACAAGAGGCAGGTTCTTTGGATCACAAACTTTGGTATTTGGGTGAGAAAATAATCACATCAAAGAGGTGTACTCTAATTTTGCTTTCAAATACTCCCAAATAACTTTACAATTCACCATGAGGCTTAAAACTTGACATCTCACACAGAATGTTACCCAAATTCATAATTTTTACTGGTTGATTTTGAGGTCTGAAAATCTGAAACTGATAATTTCTGTGGCTTGGCAGCCATTTTGTTTATGCAAATTAGATGGTCAAGATCGGCGAATTTCGCTTGGGAACCGGATTTTTCGGATTCAGCATACTCAAATTAGGTGAAAGAGACCGGTTCCCAACTTTTACTAAAAAATGCCTCTGACACCATTTCAGAGAGCCCTTTTTCAGACATCCCACTAGACTAGTATACAAACTGGTGAGCGAATTAAGCGAGCCCAGCCGAGCTCTCCAACACAGCTGATCGAGCTCGCTTCGTTCGCCCCTATTTGGTCACCAGCATACAGCGAGAGAGCCTTGGCAAAAAGCTTTGTGGAGACTTGCCTTCGTCAGTATAGGCGAGACATACGGCCGGTAGAGATTATGTGTTCAGTTTCGAAGTTTGTCGGTCTGTCTTTTTTGTTTAACAGTCAGTTATAATCTTCCCTTTTTCTAATGATTTCAGTTGAACAAGGACATACACTCTCATCCTACAAGAAAATCTGAAATTTTTAGTTTCATAATCCTAAAACGTTGAAACTCTCTTCCTTGTGATATTCGAAATCTAAAGTCAATGTATTCTTTTATAAAGGCATTGTTTATCTTGAGGAGCAGTGATTAAAAAGATTTCGAGTTATCACATTCGACACATATGCATAGATTGAATTATATCAAAAAACATCCTATCATCTAAAAATTTCGCAGTGAAGCCACGCAAATACGGAGATACCAATTTTCTCAAATTCTAAAACTTTCTAAAATTTTCTTTAAAAATTACTGTACACGGTTTATTCCAGAAAAAATTCAGTACACGTTTTGTTCACATTTTGTATATTTAACAATGCTTATAATTGTTATACTAGTTACTGATATTTTTTTTTAATATAAGTTGCTTCCATCCCTAACATGACTAATTCACTAGGACCACTTTGAAGCACTAAACCTGGGTTTTCAATTCAATTCAATTCAATTTATTTTCATATTTCTCAATGAAAGAATGTATATCAAGTATACTAAAACGAAGTGAATCACAATACACGGCTTGGATGCACAGTAAATAATTGTAAAAATATAAAACATGGCGGTCAATCTTTGTAGGTTTGGCTCTATGTATAAATGCTGTAAAGAAATATGACGGAACCTACTTATAAGCAAACTTGTTAAGCGTAGGTCCCGAGTTCTGAACAGAGTGTAAAAAACAGATGAGGACACGGGTGCAACATAGGACCAAAATAAAGAAAACAAAAATGAAAGGCAAAGATACCCGGGGACAATAAAAGATACTGCTCAAGTACAGATAGCGAAAACAAACAACCACATTCTGCAGACGTACGAACAGTTGTCAATAGCGATTGTAACAACATGGTGTAATTATACGATTTGAACAAGAGTGCAAAAACACACACACACCAAAAACTCGAGATGTGAATCCTTATTCATTTCCTTTCATTTAATTTTCATTTCATTTCCGGCCAAAGCGTACAATATGACAGTTGCATAAAAACAAATTAAGTACAATGTAACTTTTACATTTCCAAATGAAATTTAGGTACACGTTATTTGTTTACATGAATCAATAAGCATACTTTAGTTGAAGAAATACATGGACAAAATGTGACTGAATCATAACAAAGAAAAGGTCGGAACTGGAGGGGACTGCTAAAAAGCCAAGCTTGTAGAATGCAGTCCCCTCGTGAGTCGTGAAAATTATAGTAATAATGCAACGAGACAATTTGACATAATCCTCGGGAAACAGAACATAAAACGAGTACGCACACAAACGCACACACAGACAGAAACATAAGAGGCATGGGAAGCTTTGATAATAGAGAACATGCATGTAATAACATTTCCAAAAAGATTTAGAAAGATTTACCAGCCAGTATATCACTGAGGTGAGTACAAGAAAGCCAGCTGTTCACCCGTTCCGGGTTTTCCTTTCATCCGCAAATGCCAAATAGTGACCGTAAGAAATCCGTAGAACAATGGTGCTCTCAAGATATCAGTGAGCCTGCAATCTTTTGATGCATATGTTGTAAATACCACAACACTGTGATTATAAAGGAGTAAGACGGAAACGATTTAATTTGGTGTCACGAGGTATATAAAAGGTCAAACGGCAATAAAAAAGAACCAAGAGTAATCTCCTCATAACTAAAAAAAAAAAAAAAAAAACCCTGATGATTGAATTTGCACCAAACTTGCAGGGTGTGTTCATAATGAAGTGAGAAAAAATTGATTTGGGGGTTATGAAGTTAAATGTTAAAAGTCAAAGGCCATTGGGTAAAAGGACACAAAATCAACTTAATCTTCCAATAGCTCAAGAATGGATTATTGGATTTTTTTTCAGTCCAAAAGAATGGATTTTGTAAGGTCAGAGCTCAAAGGTTATGGGGGTCATGAAGGACATTAGATAGGTTTTATTTCCTAATTACTCTGGAATTCCTAATTACTCTGAAACAGAAGATCGAATTTTCACCAAGCTTGCAGCGTGTGTGATCATAATGAAGTAGAAATGAAACAGTATAATTTAGGGGTCATGAAATCACAGCTCAGAGGTCAAAGGAGTCTTAAACGACATATTATACAGAAGCTCATGCTCCAAATAACTCAGCAATGAATGGTCTGATTTTCATCCAACTTGGGCCTACAGGCTGTGTTCATAATGAAGTAAGAAAGAATCACATAAATCCAGGGGTTATGACGTCAAAGGTTAAAGGCCATGGGGTCTTAAGGGAATATGATCGGCTGTAATATCACAAACAGTGAGTTGTGTACATTTCAATATAGTAAGTTTTGTTTGCCTCTGAAATGTATTGTGTAGATGGTTGTGTTGAAGATACTGCCTGTGAAATGGCGATATTCCAATCATGGCTGCTTATCGGAGGTCTGTTCTCCCCGAATGCTCCTTTAGTCTCGAGATATGTTTGATTCGTCGAGTTCTAAATGCACACGAAATACAGTAAATGACCATTCAGTAAAAAACAGTTCAAGTTCACGTTTAAGTTCGAATTTATTTCCGTTTTTCGACAATGAAAGTACATCTCACTTTCTTTAGTGAGAGAAATAATGTGAATAAGACAATGTGGATTGAACAAAGTAAACAAAATAATTGAAATCTTAATGTAACGACCTCAGTTTCAGAGATATAAAGCAAAGAGAGAGAGGAAAAAATGTGTATGTATTGCGTGCAGAAATGGGTAGCTGATTATAAATTTTCGTATACCCGCAAGTTGATACATTATTCGTAGTGGTCTATATTATGAAACTTGGGTTAACAATGATATTCAAGAAGCTATACATTTGAGTGTGAAGATGACCCTGAAAAATGTAGTGTCGTGATTTGATGATATTCATGTCAAGGCCCTTTTCCTAAGTACAAATTCCATTCAATTCGATTCAATTCAATTCATTTATTTTCATTTTTTCCAACAAAACATAACACAGAATAAATAAGGAATTATATCATAAGCATACATCCAAGTGTGCAAAAGATAAATGGTAGTTGGCAAACAAGTCAAAGAAGATATACATGCATACACACACGAGTTCCTTTGTTTTGTATCTGAAGAAGCATTCCAATTCTGTAGCATCGCGTGTTTGTGTGTGTGTTTGCGTGCGTGTGTGTGTGTGTGTGTGTGTGTGCATGTTGGTGTGGATATCGATGTTACAAGTCTGGTCACTGTATATTTAATAAAAAGACTTTGATATCAATAAAATCAAATCATGACATGGTGTTTCAAGAGCCATTTTCCCATTCAAATATAATCTTTGAAAATATCAACTTGGTCAGTAATTTGCATGGTCACAATTACTCGTTATTCCGAAGGTTCGTTATTCAGAAGGATCTTAATCCGAAATGAAATCAGGTTTGATATTTCGAAGGTTAATTATTCCAAAGACAATAGGTGATACGCTCATAAAGCGTGTCCACGATTAATGAAATAATAAGATATGTCAATGATGCACAGGTAAGAAGAGTGCGTTAGTGGAGATGCAGCGCACTCGAGTGTATATTGCACAACGTTATACTGGCAGAAGATCGCGAAGTTTAAGATCAGTATCTATATAGATCTCGAAGTTTAGCCAGTGTGACCGAACTTCTCGCAAAACCTCCCACTCAAACTAGATATATTTCCCGACCTCCGCCAATCTTCTCAATCTTTGGGTAATGTTTGGGCCATTCTCCTTAAAGGGCCCCTGAAATCCAAATGCACGTTGATTTGTGTTGATTTATGATACGGTTAACATCACTTTTGCGGTGAAACGAATATCTAGAAACATTCCATACGTTTTTAAAGATTTTTTCTTCTATTTTTCTTCAGATTACTTGGGAATGTCCACAAAAAATCCTTCCAAACCAATATTCCACAGATTTCCTAGCCGTGTCTTTTGTCATAGTCACATTAATATCACAGAAACATGCAAGTTATGCTGAGTCGAGGGGAAGGTGCATTCCAATGTCTTTCGTTATACATTTCAGTACTTTAGCAATGATTAACAGATGAGGTTATCTGAGGAATATTGGTTTGGGAGGATTTTTTGTGGACGTTCCCAAGTAATCTGAAGAAAAATAGAAGAAAAAAAATCGTTAAAGATATAGGGAATGTTTCTAGATATTCGCTTCACCGCAAAAGTGATGTTGAGGGTGTCATAAACCGACACAAATCAACATGAATTTGGATTTCAGGGACCCTTAAATCTTTGCGCAGTGTTTTTGTTGTTTTTGCAACTGTAACCTTGCGAAGATTGTGACGTCGACCAGACTACTTTCTGCTTGCGGGCGGTGCCTCCGAAGCTCACGGTAATTGTGACGTACGTGTGTGTATTGTTACTTCACGATCACTACCTGCCAGACGGCGCGCTCTTTCTTCTTTCTCGCCCAGGTGCACCAGTGACCCAGACTTCGGGAACTTTAAGATGAAAAGTTTAGCTGCCAGTCTGGACGGACGAGCAAACTTCACGATCTTTTGCCAGTGCGACCGTGCCTACCGCGACCGCGCCTACTGTGAATACCCGACAGTGACTTGCATCTCCACCAACGTCACGGACTTAAACCTGTGCGTTATTTGTTTTATAGAATGGGTCGAAAATTCAACGTCTTTTTCTCAGTGTACTTTTATTAGTGGGGCAGATATGTAACAAAAATTGGTCGAAATGCTCACATCCGGCGGAAAGTATGAAATTTTGCATATAGGGGTATTTTGGGGCGCTGATTTCAAAAATTGCCGGATCCAAGAGATCTGACCACTGAGTCGGCCGCCATTTTGAATTCAAATATGGCCGCCATGACGAAACGACGAAATCCCTATATCTTTGGTTCCACGTGACCTGTAGCACTGGTATTTGCTACACAGGGGTATTTCGACATTCTCAGTTCAATAATGGATTGATATTTGATGTCTAACAAACCACACGGCCGCCATTTTGAATTCCAAGATGGCCGCCAAGAAGAAACGTTGAAAAGCCCTAGTTTGAGTTCTAAATGACAAACGGAGCTTAAATTTGGTGCACCAAGGTATGTGAACATACAAAAGTAAATAAAAGACAAATTTGTCATGCCAGACAAGCTGCATGGCCGCCATTTTGAATTCCAATATGGCCGCCCAGACAAAGTGTTGAAAATCCCTATCTTGATCGAGTTGTAAATGAAGAGCCATTGGCATTTAGCACACAAAAGTATGTTAACATGTTGGATTGAATAATGGATAAATTGAAAATGTCCGGCAAGCTGCATGGCCGCCATCTTGAATTTCAATATGGCCGCCCAGACGAAAATCATGAAATCCCCTATCTTGAGTGCCAAATGGCATATAGAGGGAAATTTTGTTGCAGCATTGCTGCACACGTTTCTTATGCATTGTGTAGGCCATATAATCAACAGTTGTGCAGCCATACGTTTCAGTTTCGGCATCAGTTTCAGTATATTTTATTTTAATTACGGCAATTTGCTCCAGCAAAGCTGTTCTTCTGCAAATCCGAGTATATCTGAGCAACATAAAAATAGCAGAAATAGATACAAACTACATAAATAGTAATAAAGAAAGTGACAAGTGTCAGGTAACAACAAAAACAACGAAACATTTTTAAAAAGTAGAGCAAAAGAAAAAAACGAAAACAGAACAAAAAGCTACAGTAACATAATATTTCGACAATATCAAATAGAGACAGAAAGAGAAAAAAAGAGAGAAAAAAATCCTGAGCAGTTGCTTTGACTACAGAAGGGATATGTCAAGAGCTTGTTTGAAGCTGGACAGGGAGAGCCTACATTTCAAATCATAAGTTAACCGGTTCCAACACTGGCCTCCTCGAATAGAAAGAGTTCTTTTCCCAACCTTTGTTCTTGCCTTATATCATATAAATTCTTCACAAAGTTTCGAATGCCTTTATGAGGTCAATGGAGACCATTCCAACCATTTCATCCTTATCTAAGTTATGGAGCATTTATTCTTTGACACAATAAGGAAAGTTGCCATAGTGGAATGGACATGTCTGAAGCCTGATTGATTTGGGTTTAATTATAATTGCTATTCAAATAATCATATACAACTGGTTAAAGTTCAATTACCGTTGTAATAACAGATTAAATAGATATGGGTTCTTAATTACCCATCTCACTTTGACTGCCACTTTTATACACTGGCATAACTTTTGAGACCTCTCATTGTTCTCGAATGCAAGCACAAATGCATGAAAGATTACATATATTCCGAAGTGGTTTAGGAATTATACGCACATCAGGTTTTACCAATGTTATTGGTATAGTGTCCATTCCATATGAGTTTTTCATTGGCATACTTTTAACAGCTGTCACAATATCTTCTTCAGTCACATTTTCAAATGAGAACAAGGAACTCCTTTTCAATCTCATCTTCTACTGCTCATCTCGAAAGCATTGTCCTAAAAGAGAGAAAAAAAAAACATCCTGAGCAGTTGCTTAGGCTGCAGAAGAGATATTTCAAGAGCTCGTTTGAAACTGGACAGAGAGAGCCTACATTTCAAATCATAAGCTAACCGATTCCAACTCTGGCCTCCTTGAATAGAAAGAGTTCTTTTCCCAACTTCTGTTCTTGTCTTACATAATATGAATTCTTCACAAAATTTCTTATGCCTTTATGAGGTCAATGGAGACCATTCCAACCATTTCATCCTTATCTAAGTTATATGGAGCATTTCTTCTTTGACACAATAAGGAAAGTAGTCATAGTGGAATGGACATGTCTGAAGCCTGATTGATTTGGGTTTATGATATAATTTCTATTTGAATAATCATACAACTGCTTAAAGTTGAGTTTTTCAATTACCTTTGTAATAACAGATTAAATAGATATGGGTTCTTAATTACCCATCTCAATTTGACTGCCACTTTTATACACTGGCATAACTTTTCAGACCTCTCATTGTTCTCGAATGCAAGCACAAATGCATGAAAGCTTACATATATTCCGAAGTGGTTTTGGAATTATACGCATATCAGGTTTTACCAATGCTATTGGTATAGTGTCCATTCCATATGAGTTTTTCATTGGCATACTTTTAACAGCTGTCACAATATCTTCTTCAGTCACATTTTCAAATGAGGACAAGGAACTCCTTTTCAATCTCATCTTCTACTGCTCATCTCGAAAGCATTGTCCTAAAAGAGAGAGAAAAAAAAACATCCTGAGCAGTTGCTTAGGCTGCAGAAGAGATATTTCAAGAGCTCGTTTGAAACTGGACAGACAGAGCCTACATTTCAAATCATAAGCTAACCGATTCCAACACTGGCCTCCTCGAATAGAAAGAGTTCTTTTCCCAACTTCTGTTCTTGTCTTACATAATATGAATTCTTCACAAAATTTCGTATGCCTTTATGAGGTCAATGGAGACCATTCCAACCATTTCATCCTTATATAAGTTATGGAGCATTTTTTCTTTGACACAATAAGGAAAGTAGTCATAGTGGAATGGACATGTCTGAAGCCTGATTGATTTGGATTTATGATATAATTTCTATTCAAATAGTCATACAACTGCTTAAAGTTGAGTTTTTCAATTACCTTTGTAATAACAGATTAAATAGATATGGGTTCTTAATTACCCATCTCACTTTGACTGCCACTTTTATACACTGGCATAACTTTGAGACCTCTCATTGTTCTCGAATGCAATCACAAATGCATGAAAGATTACATATATTCCGAAGTGGTTTTGGAATTATACGCATATCAGGTTTTACCAATGTTATTGGTATAGTGTCCATTCCATATGAGTTTTTCATTGGCATACTTTTAACAGCTGTCACAATATCTTCTTCAGTCACATTTTCAAATGAGAACAAGGAACTCCCTTTCAATCTCATCTTCTACTGCTCATCTCGAAAGCATTGTCCTAAAAGAGAGAAAAAAAATCCTGAGCAGTTGCTTAGGCTGCAGAAGAGATATTTCAAGAGCTCGTTTGAAACTGGACAGAGAGAGCCTACATTTCAAATTATAAGCTAACCGATTCCAACTCTGGCCTCCTTGAATAGAAAGAGTTCTTTTCCCAACTTCTGTTCTTGTCTTACATAATATGAATTCTTCACAAAATTTCGTATGTCTTTATGAGGTCAGTGGAGACCATTCCAATCATTTCATCCTTATCTAAGTTATGGAGCATTTCTTCTTTGACACAATAAGGAAAGTAGTCATAGTGGAATGGACATGTCTGAAGCCCGATTGATTTGGGTTTATGATATGATTTCTATTCAAATAATCACACAACTGCTTAAAGTTGAGTTTTTCAATTACCTTTGTAATAACAGATTAAATAGATATGGGTTCTTAATTACCCATCTCACTTTGACTGCCACTTTTATACACTGGCATAACTTTTGAGACCTCTCATTGTTCTCGAATGCAACCACAAATGCATGAAAGATTACATATATTCCGAAGTGGTTTTGGAATTATACGCATATCAGGTTTTACCAATGTTATTGGTATAGTGTCCATTCCATATGAGTAAGTTTTCATTGGCATACTTTTAACAGCTGTCACAATATCTTCTTCAGTCACATTTTCAAATGAGAACAAGGAACTCCTTCTCGATCTCATCTTCTACAGCTCATCACGAAAGCATTGCCCTGAGCAGACACATAGTTCTGTGCATGGTAGATTGGCTGCGGAACATCTGCAATTTCCAGCACACCGTTTTTTACCCTTGCACTTGACCAGCTCTCGGCACCCTTTTGACGCTTCTGGCATTACTGTCCAGAATGGATGCCAGACATCATCGTCATTTTTCGCCCATCCCCAATCTGCAGGCGAAGGCAGCTCTGGGTTTGCAACTTGGGACTGTCCCCATACGTGACCAGCCTGGAAAACTGCCCTTTTCACATGTTGACGAAGAGCCTCCCTTGTAGGTGGAATATTCTCCAGTTTTCGGCTTCCCTGAGTAAACAGTTGTTTGCGAGCCTCGTTCACTTTCTTAAGAGGGGAGGTTCTACTGTACAGGACAACGAACAACCTCTCTATGTTGTCCATGTCATTGTTTGTCACTTCTGCTGGTGCATTTGAGAGACGACTGAAGACCTCCGTCAAGTTTGGCACGGAATTCCATGTGTCCCACACTTTCTTTTTGCCAAAGCCAGAGAGAGCAGAAACAGTACCGCATCCGGAAACAGCGTGCAGGAAGAGAAGCCCCCATGAGCGTTCAGGACTAATGTGAGTCGAAATAGTGTGAGCAGCAATGTGCCTAAAGTTCTTACCATGACCAAATGCCAACCACATTGCACAACCTTCCATTTTGCTCGCCATTGCGATAGCCAACACAACCACATCCGTGTCAGTTGCTTGAATGGTGATACTTCGGTAGCCCTTCAGATATGCGTGCCAAGCATGGAGCAGCATTCTCGAATCAGCTTCTTCGTGTGTACATGGTTGAATTTGACAAACATCAGAAGCGGGCTTTGATTTAACCTCGTCTTCATGTGTTGTAAGTAGTGTCTTTCCGTCTGGAACCATCATCATTTGTAGAGCAGCTGCAAGGAAACTGAACAATGACTTTTTGTTCGAATCTAGAAGAAGGAAGCTGCCCCAGTTTTGTGGCACGGATGTCTGTTCAGTTAGATGGAGAGGTGTGCCAGTTCTACGACGAAGCCTGGTACCACCTTTGAGACTGTCCGTTCTATAGGTGTCCCACACCACGTCGACACGCTTCACTATTTTCTCGTTTAATTTTCGAGCAATGTATGGAAGGAACTGCTTCCTTGCGTAGTCACCAAATGTATTCACCACACTGTTGGCCTTCTTGGGATCTAACTGATGTACTAAGGCAGCCCCATCGACAAGGAAAACTTCTGTCTTGGGTGTATCATGAGGTCGTGGTGCTAAGGCTTCCAGACATGGTACAAGATCAGCTTTTCTGGTTGCCGGGCGCATTGTGCTGATATTTTCAGCCAGTGCCGGGGGCCAACCATGACACTCGTGTTCAAAGAAAGCGTCAAGATCACCATCCCTAGCTTGGCATGAAATGTACATGCGAGAGAACAGCTCAACATTACTTTTCACGTGTGCGATGTTTGTCTGAGACTTTCTAGGTGATTTCTTTGTCTTTGATTTAAACAGTGCAAGATTGTTCTTTCTGATGTTCTCATAGAAATCGACATATGGGTCTTGGATTCTCTTCTCAACAAATTCCGCAAATTGTGCTTTGTCAGTTTCCTCAACGGATCGCATTGCGGCAATCACCTCATCAGGCATGATGACCTTGTTGTCAAGCACATACAGGTCCTTACTCTCTTCTTTGAAAGGTTTTCCTAGTTTCTCGAACGAATCGATTGCATTGCTGAGGTCTGATGCAAACGATTTCTGGAAACTAGGCAATTGTTCGTGGTGGCGGACATTAGTTTCCTTCTGAGTCTGAAGCTGGTCCTCAAATTCACTGACTATTCTTGCTATTTCTGAGCCAGCCACCATCCACCGGCGAAGAGCTGCTTCATTTTCGGTGATCCCAATGATTCCACCATCACCTTTCACTATGGAGTTCTGTTGTTCGTGTATCTGATCGTGTGCCAGACAGGAGAACTTGTGTGATGACTTCTGAGTTACGAAATTCCCCTCGACGAATGCATGGTAGACGTCCTCGGCATTGTTGGGAAGTTCCTGAAGGTCCGTTACATGAACTGTTAACCATCTGGCGTAATGGAAGTGATCCATGGCAAACATCCATGGGATAATTGCCGTGAGGGTCTCCACATACAGCAAGTAGTTTGCTTCCCGTTGTGATCTAATGAATGCCAAAAGAAGACACTCCAACTGCAGGACTTTGTTCCAGTAACAAAACTGGGGATACTCTCTAGCCATCTTCTGGCTCCAAAGATCAAATGTGACCCTGCACCTCAAAACAACAAAAAAGTCGCCAGACATGAATTTTTAGTTAAGACCATATTCTGAAAGAGCAGACTTTAAGCTTTAAAATGATGTATAACTCAAATCAAATGGACTCTCCTAACCTATCTAAATATTGGAAAGAAAGCACAAACTCAGGAAAAGTGTGAACTGAGAAAAGAGGCTCTGAAGTACAGTGTCTATTCAAGCGCTTAATCTTTACCAAACCGTGCTGGCTGTGCGATGCATGGTACAAAAAACAGGAAGTAAACCACCAGAGTAACATCAATGAAGGGATTATCAGATTAAACTGAAAATAAGCATTCCTCGTTCCTCTATCCTTTCAAAAGTTATTAGAGTTGAAAGTGAAGAGTGTGGACAAGGTTTTTCAGAAATGAAAAAGGGACTCTAAAGATACACCTAATCACACTATTCTACCAAAAATGTTCGAGATAAACTGCTAAAAAACACACTTTCCTGCCCGTTTTATGATACCAATTTTTAACATAATGTAAAAGAAGACCCGCTCTTTCAGAAAATATGAAAAAGTCAAGTTCCGCTAGGTTGACCCATTTCACTTATTTTCAGTCCTCACGCAAATCAGTGTGTGCGACTTTATGTTCGTTTTGAGGTGCACGGTCACAAATGTTCGCAAATTCTCAGTTGCACATGTCGTTTGGTAGTCATTATATGCTTTTCGCTGCAAAGCGTACAATGATGCCGCGGTGACTTGGTGTGCCCATTGTGGCCGCGATGTTTGCGAACCTTTCTGAAGACTCTCAGCTCTTCCTTCTGTTGATACACCTGCACTGGTCATTACACTAGTCCAACCACTCCCATCGAGGAAGTCGCCGATCACCTTTAGCAAAGCCATCTCCACATGATGTCCTCCAAGCATCACCACAAATTTGTCTTCACCATACATGCTTGGCCATGTCCACTGGATCTTCTAGCATAGATGGGTTGATCAACTGTCAGAACCGGAACTTGTCTTGGGTTAACTAATTCGGTTGCCTGCTTGATTAGGTTCATGCCATGTTTCACCATTGTTAGTGTGTGAGCACTCTCTCGAAAAAGAGGTAACAACCCAGTAATTGCAGGTGGCCGAGGAGCTTCATCCTGTAGATGTGCCATGTACGCTGACCAGGAGATATTCTCTTCACGCTCATGAGCTTTCATCTCCAGCAGACTTTGTACAAACGAAAGCCACTCTTTTTCTTTGTCCTGTAGTCCAATGGACACACTTGGAGTGGGCGGAGTCTTGGGTTTCCTTGGAATAGGAAGATGAGATGGAAATGCTGCAGGAGGGGCATCACAATAAGATTCAGGCAAGGCGGTTATGGCTTTGGGACGCGTTTTCTTCTCACTCTCAGCAACCTTCTCATGATTTCGAATGGTACCTCGATTGTCCTGTGACACATGTTGCGTCAGTGATATCGCGGTTCCATGAAATGAACTTCGTGCTGATACTGATGATGGGTTGTGATCTATGTTGTCTAGGTTTCCTGTTGTGAACAACCCAGTTCGCAATGCAGTCGGACACACCACCCCGTCCTGTCGGTATATCTCGATAACTCTGTTGGCCTCATCTGTGGATACTTGCAGTATGCGTTCGTAGGAAACAGACAAACCACGTTGAAAAAGAACGTCAACGAGATCCCGTTTTCTTGTTTTGCTATGAATGAGGAGACCCAGGTAAAGGGGCAGTGATGTTTCACGCTCCAAGTTGTGACGTAAGCCTCCTGCGGCAGTCTCCGCCCTCCCTCTTTTTACGGTGTTGAACGTTACAAGTTGGGTCAAGGATTGTACAGGGACGCTCAAGCTTCTGTTCATCGCCGTCTGTTTCTGTATACTTGTTCCAGCAAGGATCATTTGCATCAACGCTGTCAATGATGGTGGGGCGTTGTTGTATGATTCCTCAACTAGGGATCCATTGAAATGATATTGCCTTTGCAAAATATCTTTGCGCACAATCTGCGCAGCTCTCATGAGAATGACTGCGTCGTCATCTGAGCGTTGTCTACGAGCATTCAGTAGAGCCTCACCAATATCCTCTTTGAATGTCAGCACCACTTCAAGATTGCTTTTATGTGCCTCAAGTTGTGGCAGCTGTCTGAGAAGCTTGTTCATAAGGTGAGTTGAATTGATGTTCTTTGAAATATTGCCTCCTGGTTGTATCAGACGTTCGTTGTAAAGCTTGGTAAGATCGGATAACTTGATCAGAGTGTAACTATCATCTTTACACTTCATTTCTTCCAAGTTGGATATCAGTTCGCCCAATGCTACTGATTCTGGTTGCATGGTTTCACTTGAACTGGCTCCCTCTTTTTTTCTTGCAAACGATCTGTATCTGGTGTGGAGAGCAGTCAGGCACTTCTTGTGATATACATCAGCACCTGATGCCGTCATATCACGTACTGACAATTTAGCCAGGAGTTTTGCATCTCTCAGTTCTGTCGCCATCATTCGAACATTGGAATCTAGATTGAATGTTGCTGCATTGCAAACTGTTTGGTCATGACTGATAATTCTATCACAAAAGAAACATGTGCTAGCGTTACTCTGTTCAATGGATGGAGATGCGAAACTTGTTCTAAGTCTTTTCTTGACAGGCGAGTAAGTTTCATCAAGTTTGAGGTGTGCACTTCGCTTCTTTGCCCTTGATTTCGCCCTGCCCACACGTGAACTGCTACACCGCACATAACAGGTTTTGTGCCATTTAGTAGATCGGTTAAGCCCTCAAAATCATGAGAATTGTGCAAAATTTGACTAAAGCATGAAACTTTCACCAGTGTTAGTACATACCATGAGATTCATCTTAAGATCGGGAGGTAAGTCTGATTTGACCTCTGATGACCTCCAGAGGTCAATGAACTTCAAATATCAGAATATTTATGTTTGAAGGCATTTGTGAAAGATAGGCGTAGACGTTGGTTACGCTGCACTAAATATGCATTTGTACTACAATTCTTCTGATTCCACAGGGCATTGACAGGTTTCTACCTTTGACCTCTGATGACCTTTAGAGGTCAATGACCTCAAAATACCATTATAGTGATCTGTGATGTTATTAGGTAATGATAAACATGATTAAGATGTGCAAAACAAGCTATCTGTTTTACAATGAAACTGTCTTCATATTCCAAAGAGCAAAGACAGGTTTCTACCTCTGACCTCTGGAGACCTTTAGAGGTCAATGACCTCAAAATATCATAATATTGATCTGTGGTGGCATTAATTAATGATAAACATGGTTAAGATGTACAAAACAAGCATATCTGTTTTACAAGAAATTGTCTTCATATTCCGAAGAGCACAGACAGGGCTCTACCTTTGACCTCTGGTGATCTTTAAAGAATGTACAAAGCAAACACAATTGTAGCCCAGATGGCTACTAGCACATGTTTATAATAAAGGATAAAATAGAATAGAATAGAATAGAATAGAGAGTAAAAGAAAACAGATCACTGCAGTCGTTTTCCTAGACACCCTGTGACACCAATATGCTAAGTATTCTCCTCTTCTAGGAGTTTTTAAAACCATTTACTAGTATCTTCCTTCCAGCTGTTCCCTTTTTTTCAAACCCCTCTCTTCCAAGAAAATTCTATGGTGAAAGGAATTTATGAGTTTGACATTGGCTACTTTCCCCG